>NC_090911.1:11667706-11952706 GCF_040956055.1 Brachionichthys hirsutus
TACTGGATCTCTGGAATCATTAGGGAATCGTGTCCGAGTTGCTACGCTAGCGGGCCTCTGCGCAACAGGTTGGCATGACAACGGGCTAATTACCGTAATGGATGTTTGCTCTTCTTGGGCTAGGCCTAGTCTTTGCGTTGCGTTTGTGTGTGTGTGTGTGGTGACAATGATTAGCAGGAAGCTTCAGAGTCAGTGACCAGATAACCCCCCCCCCAAATGCCCTCCCAGACCTGATCAGGAACAGACCGGTATATCTGAGAGACAACAGCTGATGTCCTTGGAATGTTCAGAGAGTTAAAGTCTTTTGAAGTCTTGAATGTGCGTGGTCGCCTCACAGAGAGGGTTCAGGACTGTGCCTGGGTCACTCCGAGAATGTCGTCGTCCCCCACGACCCTCAATACACCCATAATAACTGGAATATAAAACGGGCTCAGACAGGAAGTTGCTCCGTGAATCCACACCAGGCAGACTTAACACACGCGCGTGCTTTTCTGAAGTACAGGAACGAGTAGCTGCAGGTGTTCCCGTTAAATGCTTACCGTGAGGGTTTGTAGGCCAGGTGATGCGTGTCATAGCATGTGCATGACATGCCTAACCCGCCTTCAGGTGATTGACAAATCGGTAATTACACAACATTAGAATCCAGCTCACGGGATCAATTAAACTGTTCTTCCGTCAGGTGTTTGTCGAGCAGGTAGGGAAGAGAAAAACACCTTCAGGTGAGAACACCGAAGTTTTACTTTTGTCAAACCGCCGTCACTTTCACTCGTTTTCCCAAACTTTACGATCTTTGGATCTTGCGTTAGCTAACAAACGGGCTTCCTGTTCTGCACGCCGTCGGTCGAAAGCAGCAGAACCTGTTGGAGACGGATCGCAGGCCGCTCTGGCCCTCATCCAGAGCTTCCGCCTCCCAGAGAAGGCGCCAACACGGGTGTAAAAAATAAAAATAAGAAGAGGCGTCGCCGGGCCGGCGGCCAACGACTCGCTGCCGTTTCGCATAGACATCAAATGATTACACAGATGTTTGTGTTTCGCTACCGCCACATGGACAAAAGTATGCGCTCGCATCACATGGCTCACACGAGTGTAAAACGACCCAACCAGACCGTCTCATCGCACCCGAGCCGCTCGCCACCCTCGCCACAGAGGGATCCTCCGTGATTCATCCGTTTTAGCTTTCATTCCGGCGTCAAGTATTTTTCTCCCGAGTAGTTTTAGGAACAAACATAAACGACACAAATCCGTTATTTGCCTTTCAGATTCCGTCTGGCTCATTCGTAACTCCGGCCTGGCGTTCGACACGTCCGTCCCAGAACAACAACGAGGAGCTGGAATGGGGGGGTTGAGGGGGCGTCTGACTGCCTCCGGGCTCCTCCGGGGTCGTGTTTCAGCTTCAAACGGGCCGGCGAGGCGAGGCGGCTGAAATCGTTGTGCGAATGAAGCGTCCGTTTGTTGTGGCGAGCAAATTAAGGCTAATGATCGGCTGTTATTTTTTTACGGTTCAAATGGGGAAAGCAGATGTCTGAGGAATGTCAGAGGAGAAGCTGAAATGATGGGGGGGGCATCGTGAGCGTCAGAAACATGAATGAATTGTTGTTGTTCTTCTAATCAATCTTTACATCCAGGTGTGTGTAACGACTGCGTCACTCGTTACACACACCATGCGTGACGTCACCTTCCACCTCTTCATGCCTGACGAACACGTCTGCCCTCTGACACAGCCGTCGCTGCAGAGTCACACCTGAGGCAAGCCTGCTCTCTGATTGGACAATCTACTCCGCGCCACGCCCACTGTTCAAATAAAGACAAAGCCTGTAATGCTCTGAACACAGAGCGAGATCTGAAATGTAAATTTTAAATGCTTAAAGACTTGCAGATAAAAAGGAAGTTTTTTTTAAAGACCAGTAAACGATGACAAAACGGCGGCCCGAGGGTTGGAAGCCGTTCGTCCGCCGGCGCCTCGTCTGAACCGCCTTCGGTATAAACACGCCGCGCCAGCTTCCTGTTCCCGTTCAGGCTGTTGGCCTGCACATGCAGGAGTTGGAAGCCGCTCCACTTCCACCGTCAAATGGCCTTTTCCTTGAAGACTGGGCTCTTTGTTTCAGCTGCGATTAGCTGGCAGACACAAAGGCAGGCGGGAGGGCGGGCCGATATTTGAGCCCGCCCATTTCTGGCAGCTGAGCGATCCAGATGTGCCAAAGACCTGCAGAGAAAACCCCCCCGGCCTCACGCTGTTTGTTTAAGTCGCCTCTCACGAGCGCCGATGAGCTCAGCGCGACCTTTGGCCTCTCCTACCACTCAAAAAACCTGGCTGACATTTTTTGAAAACGCACCAGCACCAATCAGAGAGAAGCAGGAAGTAGAACTCCTCCGGCAGGTTAAGCCGTTTAACCGTTACACCGCGGACGAACCGGTTTTAAAGCCAGCGGTAGGCTCACTCATCCGCAGTCGATAACCGTTGCCATGACGCCGTGTTTGCTCGGAATTCCCAAAAATAAATAAATAAATAAACGAGTTCAGGCGCTGCTGCCTCACCTGGCTGACGTCGCCCCGGATAGGTGCGGGTTCTGATGTCGTAATTCTAGAACCAATTTGTCGATTATTCGCCGTGAGTCAGAATCCGAGGAGGAGTTGGTTGCACAACGACAGGTGGTTCGGTTTTCCAACACACAAAACTTCGGTCATTGAACGCAACACGATGTGCATCCTTTTATGCCTTTAGTTTTATCCAACAACGTTTCCGGCCGATTGTTTGGATCTGATCAATCTGGACATTCATGAATGACAAAATTTTCTGCTACAAGAATGTTTTTTTTCCCCACCTCACCAAACAGATGAAGGGGGGGGGGGGGGGATTCGAGCCTATGACAGCGGATAACAACTTCAGCTTCGTGAGTCTACGCCAGTGTCTACTGGGAATACTGGCCAATCAAGATGAGGGGAATCAACCTCCAAACCGTGCTGGGGACCCATAGAGGTGATTAAGGTGGTCAATGATTGGCCATAGAGGTGACCAATCAAAGCCCCCCCCCCCAGGGGCTGGGTTCAGACTTCTATTTTTAACTTTAAAGACTTTTCTTGGAGGAAATGGGAAAAGGTGTGGAAATATCACAGATCCACTGGGACACCGTCCGACCCCCCCCCCCCAGTCTAAATCCTGGAATATTCATGTCGTGAACATTTTACATTTTGTTTGCATATTATAATAACATTCTTCTACCGGTTCGGTGTTTTTGACGTTTGCTTTGTTCCGTTGTCAGAATTTCTGGCGTCCTAAAGTTCTCTTTAAACTTTCTAATTCAACCAGCGCGTGGTGCGTTCAGGCGCCTTAAGAGCGTCCAAATATCACAACGGGATAAACTCTCATTCAACCAGCGCGTGGTGCGTTCAGGCGCCCGAAGCGCGTCCAGATATCACAACGGGATAAACTTTCTAATTCGACCAGCGCGTGGTGCGTTCAGGCGCCTTAAGAGCGTCCAAATATCACAACGGGATAAACTCTCTCATTCAACCAGCGCGTGGTGCGTTCAGGCGCCTCCTCACCTCAGTGAAGAAGTTGTCCATCGTCCTCCTTATTTTAATCCCTGGGGATTTGTCGTAGGGAAGCCGCGCGCACGCGCTCAATCCCACTCATGTGTGAGTGCGAGTCCAGCAAAGCACGGGGGGGGGAAACGGAGCTCCGTGTGTCTCAGTCCGGGACCGGGAGGATCCCCGGAGCGGCTGCAGGACGGAGGAGGTCCGTCCGTGGGTCGGCCAGCGCGGAGCTGCAGGAGGTGATCCTCCAACTTCTGGGGCTCCTCCTCGGGGGCTCCTCCTCGGGGGCTCCTTCGCGCTCCTCCGGTCTGCGGTTCGGTAAACTGGCGAGAAGGCGGCCGAACTTCGGAGACGCTCAGTCAGGAGGAGGCAATCAGTGAAACCGGTGGACAATAATCCCGAAGCTCCGCCCCCTCAGCGTGAACCCGCCTCCTCCTCCTCCTCCTCCAGCCTCCGCCGTCTCTCTGACTCCCCCTGCCGTCGGTGCAGAGGATGGACCTGTAGTCTCAGGTGTCTGTCTGTGTGTGTGGACAATGTCATGTCCTTGACCCTTGACCTCTACCTCCTGCCTGCTGAAGCAGCTGGACTTCTTGTTGTGGGTTTGAAGACAAAGGTCTTCTTCGGTTCTGACCGAATAGAGACATTTAATGTCTTTGAAACGGGTTTAGATATCAGAGCGGCTCCGGGACCGTTGAGTTGGGACGTCGTGGACGTCCCCCAGGAGCGTCTTCTCTGGAGTTGTTTGATCCTCTGCCAGCGTATCCGGAACTTTAAAGCGACCCAAACAGGAAGAGGAAGACGAACATTTCCCGTGGCCACTTCAGACATCTTTTCAACTCATTGAAGTTGCTATAGAGCTAACGTTTGTTTTATGCCTTTGGGTTAACATTTATTTCAGTGCTTGTGATAAATTTCTCGAACCTGGAGAATCTGTGATTTTATTCTGCACGAATTAAAATTCTCAAGAAAGAATGAAATAAATTCTATTTAACAATGAAATTTCCACCTCCTGAGTTCAAATAATGTTCGACCTCTTCTTCTTCGCTGGAAGTTTTCACAACGCCGAATACATCTTTTAAGTTCTTTGCAAACATCGCCATCTAGTGTCAAATAGCAGTACTTAAACGCGTACAATAAATACAGGGGCTCCAATTTAATAAGATTAAATCTTCTAATAACTCATCGTCCTCTTGAAAAACTGTATCAGTTAAAAAAAAAAAAAAGATATCAAGTTTTATGACAAAGTAACTAATAAAGTAATCAATAATGAATGAATCATAATAACAATAAAGAAATGGCAAACACAAAGAGATAAAAACATCAGAATTATGTGTTTATTTATGTAAAATGCTGCCTCTGCTTTTTCGGGCATCGACAGGTGCATTCAGGGCGTGAACTCAACGACCGGAGAAGTACCTGCAGCGACCGACAGGGGGCGCACGAAGACGGAAAGACGGAGGCTGAAGCGGCATTTACGCTAAAGAAAGCGCGTAGGAAATTTACCCGACCAACCAGTGCGCAATACAATCGTAATTATTTACGAATAAAACAAACGCACCCTTGGAACTATGTATTATACTATATTAAAAAATAAAAAATGAGGAATTAAGTCTTTTTGAATAGAGATTATTGATAGCAAGAATATAAAACCTGCATTTAGAAAAAAAGGGAGATCGTACAATAAACGTGAGAGCGGATGTGATTGAATTATTACAGGAATGCTGCAGTAATAGATTTATTATCTATTAATTGATCATAAATCAAAGACAGACTCGAACGCTCACTTCTCGCAAATAAGGCTTTATTTGACATTTTTTAAATAATGCTGATAAAGTAAAAATACATTTTCTGGATACGGATTGCGCACCAGCTGTGTGTGCACGCGTGCACAACCCACGCGCGTATACGTATACGGATTGCGTGTGCGCGCAGGCGGAGGATCGCCGAGTGGAACCGGACCGTGCAAAGCGGGCACAAGCCGATCGGCGCGCAGGAGAAGCCGCAAAAAGAAACTACAGCAGCCGAGAGGAGAGCAGAGGGAGCGCCGGGACCTCCGAGCTCACGGTAAGCGCCTCCGCGCGCCTTTTGCTCCTCCGCGCCTCCTCAAAGGAGCGCGGAGGATGTGTTTTCATCCCTTTTGTCTTTTTTCCATCCCTCCTCTTGGAGGAGTCGAAGCGCGCTGAAGACAAAAGACCTTTCAGTTTAAGGGAATGAAAATATGGAGCAGAAGGGAAAACCGCAACGTTCGGAAATATTCAGGAATATTCAGGAATATTCAGGAATTATTTCTGCCTCTGTCACGAGCCGCACGGGGGGGGAAAGGGGTGTGCACGTTCTGGATGAACACGCGCTTTTCACCGACTCCGGTTTTCACACTTTCACTGGAGGATAAGACGCGTCGCCCGCACGCGGGCCTCCTGTCACGCGCCCCGCGCGCTTTTACGGTGTCGTTTGCTTTTCTTTTTCTTCATTTACGGCCAACGGACTCTCCCACCTCTTTGTCTGTGTGAAGGTGTGACACAATTTAGCCTCATGCAACTGCCCCCCCCCCCCCCCCCCACACACACACGCACACGCACACACACTGCGTCGCTAACCAGATTATGTCATGATTCTGATGAATCGTGGCTCTTATCTGTGATTTATTGCGCTGAGAAGAAGGATGCTGATGATGATGATGAAGATGATGATGAAGGGTTCTGTTTGCGCACCTGAACCCACTCGGGTTCTGTTACCCCCCCTGCTCATGCTGGATGGTCAACTTTATCCTTTCCTCCGTCGGTTCCACGGCTTGGTCCTTTGTCTGCCGCGGCGCGCATGCGCAGTGCGAGTAGGGTGTGGATGGGAGAGATGCCGCTTCGACTATCAATAGGATGAGGATGAGGATGAGGAAGAGGAGGATGGCGCGGATTGAACTCGGGATGATGATGTTCACCCACCGGTGATGGAGAATCGTGAGAAAACAAATAAAATTGAAGAAGATTATTATTATTTTTTCCCCCTTGTCGTGGGCTCGTGCGTATGCGAATACGCGCGTGTGCTCGCGCGTGCACGTGGCGGGAATTTCCAGACGCGGCTTGTTTGTGCGTGAAAAGGAGCCACAGTGGGCTGTGATGAAGCTGCGCCGGAGGAGGAGTCGATCAGCTGATCAACGTTATTGATTATCCATCGATAACGTTCAATAATAAACGTCGGGCTCCTCATGTGTGACGCTTCTCTGTCATTTGGTGGATAAAATGTGATTGAATATTTAAACAATTTACAGATTGATGATCGATATCTGCATCTTTTGCAGCCAATCGGACGCGTCCTTTTATCTCAAAGAATATCTATAAAGGTAAAAAAGTCATGTTTGTTCTCATTTTAAGACGCCTCTTTTCTTCAGCTTTGCAGGATTTTTTTGTAAATAAATCGTTAATAATGTATCAATAAAGCAGCTTCAGAAATGTTGCAAAGTAAAATTCAATTATTATTTATTCTGAAAACGTTTTCTAGAATCTGTTCACAACAACACGCACCTTATCACACACACGCGCGGATTATGATTGGTGATCATTTTCTGCCTGTCAGTGATTGATTAGAATCCTCCCAGGTTGTGTTTGGTATGTAATCGCTCTCCCGCAGCGTCTGTATTGATCGCCTTGCTGTCATGAACCATCAGATAACGTTTGATCAGGAGATTCTTTTTAGAAGGGCAACTCTGATTGGCTCCTGTGATGTCATGTGACATACCAGTAAATATAACGCGGTTTTAGCGACGCTAAACTCGCTGACCCTGACCGTGAATACGGGGGGCAGCCGGCCCGGGTCCAGGTCCGCCCCGGACCGGACCGGGTCGAGGGGGTTGACAGAACTCTCACATGTCCTCCTCTGGCGCTTTCACCGTGGGCGCCATCTGTCACATCGCGCTTTGTCTTCCAGGAAATTACATCTTAAACCAGAAGTGACAGCGTCATCTGATACGCACCCGACGGGGCTGGGGGGGGCCGAACTCGAATCCACTCCACCCCCCCCCCCCCCCCCCCCCCCCCCCCCCACCCCCTCGTCCTCACGGATCTGAAACCGGTTTGTCAAACTGACCGAGAGTTCCTCGACATTTTTAACGGCCTAACTTTTGACAGGTTTGCGGCGCAACACGGCAAACGGGAATCATTTTTCCAGGTCGTGTTTGTTAAAGAACAATCTTGACATTCCGCGGAAGTCGTTCCGGCGGCTTCGGCTTCGTTTGGGGTCCGAATGCGCTCAGTCGATTCTGATCGACATTCCCCGTCCCATGATCTCACCCGGTTGAGACATTTCTGTGTTCGCAAGAGTAAATTATTAACTGCAGGAATTTCCTGTGTCAAACAGACCCGGCGTGAATGTCGGCGCCGCGTGACCCCGGATGGAAAGGTCGATGTCGTATCTGCCGTCGTTCCGCTCTGCTTCTCACAGACGATCATGGATTAATAATATTTCAACCGTCAGAGTTTTGTTTCCTTTGATTTCTGCATCTTGTCTTTGATGTTCAACTTGCGCACACCCCGAGCTAAAGTAGTTAGCGTTAGCCCTTTTTTTTTAACGCAGTGAAGGAGCCTCCTCCTTTCAATTACAGCGAACGAACAGACGTTGTTGTAGCACCTCCCCCCCGATGTGGGGCCTTTAGCTAGCAAATACTTATAGCATGTAGCGTCTTTGCGTCATCTGACACTTCACACGCGTGATAAATGACATAATCATCCTGCTCGTAGATAAAAGATGCTCCTGGACTGCTTCAGTTCCTACTTTGCCCAGTTAGCTGCTAGCTGCTAGCTTCTATTCCAGCCTTCCAGGTGCGGGCTGCTCAGGCAACACCTTGTTGAAATGCGGCATCCTTCTCATTCGGCCTAAACAGACGTTGAATCTGTTCCTCCTTTGCTAACTAAACGGACAGGAAGCCTCCATTTGCAACCGCTAACAGAGCGGCGCGGCGTAATGCAGCCTAGCTTGATGAAGTCACCTTCGACATTGGAGGAGCAACATTATTTTGGGTTGAAATCCCGAGAGACGTATTTTCTGTCTCACCTGAAGAATTTCAACTCCAGTATTCTATTTTTAGCTCCGTTTTTTTTTTTTTTTTGTCTCCACCTCCTCCTGAAGGAAGAATCTTTAACGGTTTGCTGCTCAGCAGGTCGTCCAGGGCGGCGGTTGCAGCATGTCGTCGTGTGAGAGACCTTGAATTTACCATTTAATCAATTACACTGTATTTAATTTCACTGAGACGCACTTAAAGGCGATTTAAGAACCCACACGATACCAGATCACAAATACGGCAACAGGAGAAAAGGAAAGTTGGATTGACCAAAAAGCGCCAGCATCTCCTGTCTCCTCCTCTCACTGAAAGGAGGAGGCTCAGGAAAGGAGTCCGGAGAATGAACTATGAAAGTAGCGAGGAGGTGCGGCGAGGGAGTCGTCGGTAGTCGGCTGCTCCGGTTGGTGCCGCAGCCCCAGTTCTGTCAGCTCGGATCAGCCGGAGCGGAGCTGACGACGAGGTCGGAATCACGGGAACGCTTCTCACCGGGAGAGGGAGAGACGTGATGGAGGACTCGAGTCTGTACCGCCACGTGTGTGTGTGTGTGTGTGTCTCTGTCGCTGGTTATTCTACAGTCTCCGTGAGACAGTTCATACCAGACGGACCAATCAGAGGTGGCGTGGACTGCAGGCCCCGCCCTCAGTGAGTCTCGGCTCTTGCCCCCCCCCTGTGGCCCTTTTTTCTGGGGTTAGCCAGAGTTTGTCCCGTCTCCTCGTCCTTGCTGTCCTCGGGCTGTCCTTCCTTCTCCTCTGCTGTGGCTCCAGACAGCGGACGCCTGCCGCCGCCGGTTTCGCTCTGACGGTGTCTGGCTGGCGACAGGGGTCACGTGGACGCAACACCGAGGGGCGGGGGGGGGTCGGATGGATGGAGGACGAGGCGTTTGTGTCATTAGAACCGAGCCTGAAGCCTCGTCTCCAGATGTTGCTGCCGTGACTCATCGCAGCTCGTTGTCCATCAGACGCCTTCCCTTCGGTGACCTTTCATTCCTCCGGGGTCGGAGACGAGGACATTCCTCTTCTGTTCATTCCAGAGGACGAAGACGGAACCACCAAGCTCGTTTAACCCGACCTTCAACAGGAACTGGTTTTCATTTGTGTGGCTGCCGATTGGCTGCCTGTGATGTCAGAGCGTCGCTGGTTGTAATCCTGATTAATCCTAATTTCTATGTAACTTTAACAGGCAGCTCTGTCCTCGTGGTGTGAATGGACATCTGCTATTTTGTGAGGATTACAGATGAGCAGGAAGTGAAGTCCTGTTGAATCTAAAACGTTAAATGTGTGCCCACCTTAGACCCAGGAGGGCACCTCTTTGACACAAAAACAGGAACCTGCCTTGGTTTTTAGAGACGTAGCTTCATTCCAGTTCCTCCGCTGAGCTCTAAAGTTTCACCATGACTTCACCGACATTGTTGTTGTGGGAGGATGCAGACTGAAGCGTGGAGCGTTTCTTCCCTCCAACATAAAGGCCGGAAAGAAGCAGCCTGTGGCATGAACCACGGGCCGGCCCATTAATGCTCCGGCCTCTCCAACCATGCTAGCACTAGTAGCTAAATGCTAAAGTAGGGATGCACAGATTCTCAGAATCAACCTTTCGGCTCGGGTCCATCCCGCAGAGATATCGATTGACGTCCTCGCGGATCCGGGCGGACAGATGGACAGGAAGATGTCGCGGGACCCCGGCGGGCTTAAAGCTGCAGAGATATTGATTGACATAAGAGACAGAGTCGACCGAAGCCGAGCGGAGAGGAAGACAAAGATAAAAGAAGCTGCTCTGGAACGACCCCCCCCCCCCCCCCCCCCGGGTGGTTCGGATCCTCTACGATTTAGCTCCTCTGATTGAAACGGAGACAAATTCAGACGCCAAAAAAGAACCAAAGTAAGAGAAGTGAGAGAAGAATTCGCTCCGAGCGCCTCGGCGGGTGTAACCACGGCAACACCTCATTAAATGTAAGCCGTGAATGCGATTATCACCAAATCTGAAACCAATCGGGAGCTTGTCTGATAGCAATTAAGTCTGACCCGTGGAGCACAGAGAGCTTTATCGCCGCCACTCGGGGGGGGGGGGGGGCAATCAGATTGCTGGATTGATTAGTTAGATTAAAACAATGGCTAAATTTACTTAAATTCAACCCTCACAATTGCGTGAAATTAAGCAAAGGACTGGCAGAAGGCCGGTGTTGCCTTCTACTTTCTACTTTCTTCCCATTTAGTACACGCCCCCTGTGCGTGCGGGGTTGCTTTGATTGGGTTTCTCTTGGCTGACACTGCGCACCTGTTCAGGTATTCCATTGTTCTCGTTGTGTGTTCAACAGAAGTCGGACAATCGACGGCATTCTAATAATCCATGGGACAAAAGCTGCTGTGTTTTTATTAACGACACGCAAACACAGCTGAGAACACAAAGTCCTCTACGTTAAATAGTCCCTGCGGTTCGGTTACATCACGCAAAGCGTAGTTGTGAGGAAGCACGGCGGGTTAATCGGCTACGACGCTGGCTACGGTTTGAACCGTGTGGGTGCTTGACAGCGCGTGAAGTCTGCTGTCTTAACAGCGTGTATCTGAGGCGGCTTGGCGGCGGCGGCGGCGTGTCGGGGGGGGGGACGGATTATTGGCAGCAGGCTGTGATGGAACGGAAGATAGAGCCGGCTGTCACAGCAGTTTGTGAAGAGTCCCTTTGAAAGCACGTGGAGGACTAATAAATCCCGGCGCTGTCTCCGTCTCAGCTCAGAGTCCATTTTGATTTGTGGTTTCTGTCTTTATTGCAGCTTCTCTTACATGTACAGCGTGTACTTCTGCTCAAAATGGCCGCCATGTAGATCGATCAGAGACTGCCCTGGAACGGCTATCCGTAGGTCAATCTAAAGGAAATGACAGTCGGAATGAAAGTCTCATTTTGAAGCTCGTTTTCCTGGACTATCCGAAGAAGTCCCACGAATCCCAACGTTTATTGAGACAAATGAAGTCTGAAGACGCCAAATCCCTCTGGAGCCGATCTGGAAGAGGCTCTTTCACACCTGAATCATTATCATCTGAAAGGAAAGCTTTTAAGTTCATCTTTTACCATCCACGGATATTTAAAGTAAATACATGGATGGATTTGCCGAGTCACGTTAAGAAGTTGCCCAGTCACAGTTGACATTAATTAGAAGTTTAATTAGCATGAACTATGGATTTTGGCTAACAGTAGCGCTGCTGGGTAATTAGCCTCTTGGCTACCACTTGCGTGGGAGAGCCTTTATTTTCCCGTCTGGAGAGATTTGGTCACATTCGCGATGGGAATGAATAGTTCAGGAACTTAAGCAGTAAAAAGAAGTCCGTATCAGAGCAAAAAGTTAGCCATGGTAGCTAACAGATGGCTAAAGCCGTAAGAGACTCACACATTCATCTGTAACTGACTTCAAATGCGCTTCCATTTAGAGCAGTCGTCCACTCGGCTGAGAAGAGCCGCGTGAATTAATATTTTATGGGAGGATAAACACACTCATCGACGTGCTGCAGCCGCTCGAGCCTCATTTGCATCTCGCCGTTAGCGCCGCTATTCATGATAGCGTGGGATTTTCTATTTTCATTCTTGACACATGCAGTCAGGATGGATTTGGTGTCAGTGTTACCGACATGCACGCTGCTAAATGGACGCATTAAATATCGCTTTTAATCTCTTCGAATGGAAGCATGAATTTCCTGCACTTTCCTTGCTAGCTCCGTTCGCTCGCTTCTCCTTTGAAACCGGTCGGACGTATTAGCGGAGCGCTGTTATAAATAATTTCCCCTGGCAGATTGAAGGCGATGAAAACACCGGCGTGTTTTGGCTACGCTTTGCAGCTCTGCTAATTGAGAGGATTGAGAGTACCTTGGACAGACTGAGCGGACGGCAGCGCCTCGCGTCATTTAGTCGGCGGACGTGAGCGGCTGCCAGGCCCAACATTTGGAGCGTTGGCAGCATCAAAGGGGAAAAGGAGCGTGCTGCGTGTTTGAGTTAGGCTCACGATATTGGGTTTGCAACGCTTGCGCAATAGGAACACAAGGAGTTTGGACCCGGAGCAGAAGCAGATAAGTAATTTATCAAACACGGGGAGATGCTGCGAGAGGGTCAAAATCAGGAAGAGGCCGGGAGGCGCTAACCTCAAATCCCGTCGTTTGCTGTCCCATCTTCAGTAGGAACTGATAAGACGCCGCAGAGTCGACGCGCGAGTTGTCGACATTAGATACTTGAATCGGGAGGAGACATTTGACCAGACGTCCACTTTGACTCTTTGGGTTTCAGTTCGTGTTTAAAATATTCCACTGAGTCATCCCGGCAAACTTCCTCTATCTCTTCTCTTTTTCTTTTGGGACATGCCATCACGCTTGAATTGTCCCAGAGGAAAACGGCGACGGGTCCGCGTGGCGATCAGCTGATTCTGCTCACGCCGCGATGGGAGGGGCATCTCAGGATCGAGGTCCAATCCAGTTCTGCTCACCCGAAAGAGAAAGACACCGAGAATGGAATTCGTTTTTCTATTGGTGGCGATTGAGGAGGAGACAGGTTCCTCTCCCACCGTCGTTATGTCCCAGAGTCCCTCGAGGACGTCCTTGCTATTTTTGGAGGACGGGCTTCGGGGACATGCACGAGTTACATGTTAAAGTGCTTTTTTTTTTTTTTTACGAGCACTTCTGTTTTCTGTTTGGAGATAAATAAAAGGAGGCGAGTTCATCTGCCTCAAAACCCTTCGGCCTCCGGGTCGGTTTTCGAATCCGTCCAATTCACGGAGTTCAGGAACGGAAACTGGCTCCCGTCCAGAGTAAATGAACCGAACGGGTCGCAGCTCTCGGCGCCGGCGGCGGCGTCTCCCTCAAATGAAACCCGTTCAGTTTGTGCTTGAGGACGACGGGCGCTGACCCAACAACCGCAGACAAATCCGTCGCTCCAGTCCGGTGTTATCGGCGGTTTCATCCGACTTCCTGTCAGACATGGCTTTTTTCTCCTTCGTCAGGGTTGGCGGGGAGTTCACGTCCTTATTGAACAGGAAATGTTTAGCTGTTGTGACGAAGCAGATTCCTGCTTGTTGACGCGGAGGCGGGACGGAGGGTTTGGATGGTGGACGATGGTGGGAAGGTCAGGACCTACAGCCGAGCCGGGAGCGTCGCTGGTCCGGCTGGAAGTCGGCCTTGAGGCTGACGGATGTGTGTGTGTGTGTGTGTGTGTGTGTGTGTGTGTGTGTGTGTGTGTGTGGAGAGAGGGGAGCTGTGGGTGGGTCAAAGGTCACGTATTTCTCAGACACACACTCCCATTCATAAACATTGTGCGTGTGTGTGTGTGTGTGTGTGTGTGCACACAGACAATTCCAGAGCGTTGCGCCGGAACGGATCCAACGGCCGTCTCTGGAAACGGCGTCGCCGTTTGGACGCCGTCCCATCGTGGGATCAGCGGCCTGAGAAACAAACAAACAAAATGTCAAAATATTTTTTAGGATTTTGATTCGTTACTACTCGAAGAAGTAGCATAATAGCGTTACCTAGGACATCGTACGAAACGGTTGCTACGACAACCTAGCAGGTAGCAGGTGTCCGCTATTCCCCCCCCCCCCGCCCCGGCTGCGCCAATTCAGCCGTCGACAAATGGCATCATTAGTTCTTGTCGTGTCCAAAGGAGGCGATGCAGCTGCGGATCCACGGCAGCGAGCCTGGAGCCCAAACCCACCGGCGACGCGGCCACGTGAGCGTCATGAGGCGCGATCCGTTTCAGATTCAGTCGTTGTCAGATCAAACGCCGCCGTCTGACCTTCCAATTCCCAGCATCCTTTGCTCCCCGTTTCTTCCGGCTCACAGAGCCAGTACAGAGTTTTTTTTTTTAGTATTATTATTTGCGTGTGTGCGATTGTGCCAGATTTTCTGCTCCAGTTTCCCGGCCTGTCGGCTCTCGTTGAAACGAACTCGTCTTCGGTCGGCCAGCTGGACGGCAGCAGGACGAGGACGCGTCCTGATAGACAACGGAACTACTCGGGTCTATCGGACACTTAATTTGTCCTACATAGTTATAACTTGTGTATTACTGCATTTACGTACCTTTGAAAACTGTTTAAAGCGAGGTCTGACCTCTAAACAGAAATTTAGAAGTTTAAATTTAACTTTTAAGTATCGCGTTTTTCCTTCGAGGCTTTGCCACCTTTCGACTCGACTCACACGAATCCCCATCTTAGATTAATAACGCTGTATAAATACTTCTGCACGGTCATCAATCAGGCGCTCTGCTGACTCGGCGGCTTTATCAGCCACGGGATTGGACGATCAATGGGGAAGGGGAGGCGGCTGGCGAAACAATTAAATCCGCATGAGGACGCAGAAGGAGACGAAAACGAGGATCGAACAAACGTCATTCTTCTACTGAAGGAGGCTTGGAAATGAGCAGAAACGGACAAAAGGAGCACATTTATAAATTAGATCAAAGAAAAATTTCCTCGTGGCGTTTCAGATGACGCAGCATTTTCTGTTCGTCGGAGAGGATGTCAGCGCCTCTGTCGTCCATGATGAGCAGGGGATTGATCCAGGCGAAGAACGACTGGATCAATCAGCTGATCCAATACAGCTGCAGAGGACCAAACAATAAACCTCAAATTCTTGTAAAAAGCCTGAGCGCTGCACGCCTTGGTTTCGAACCCAGGATCTTCTAGCAGGGAGTCAAGTGCACTACCCACTACACCACCTAGATGTTATCCTGTCAAGCGTTAGGATAAATAGACAGTAGCATTGTTGACTTTAGACCAGAGGCACTGGTTTTGAATCCAGTACGACGTCACCTGGTCTGAGACACGCCCACTCCACATAACACAAAAGGAAAAAGCACAACATAACAACACAACAACACAACAACATAGCAACACAGAACAACACAACAACACGCTGTGGTCTGAGAATACCTCAAGTTTCCTCACCTATACGGTGGCGTAGTCGGTAGGGTTACCGGTCTACTGCCGGAGGAACTGGGTTCGCATCCAACTGTGGGAGTGGGGGTGGAGTAGGGGCGGCAGGGTAGGCCCAGGGCCTTACCTGGGCGGAGTGAACTGGACCACTGGTCCACTCCACTCCGCTCAGGTGTGCCCTGGACCTACCCTGTTGCCCCTGCTCCATCTCATTCCCGTAGTGGGATTCGATACCAGGGCCATTTTGCCCCCCTCGACAGTGCTGCCAACTATGCCACCGTGGAGCTGAGGAAACCTGCCCTGTTATTACAAAGTAATTACTATGTAATAAGTTGATATTACAGAACACCGGAACATTAACTTTCTGGCCGTATGTGACCATCATTAAAATTGTCCCAAATAAAAGGGAGGCTACTCATGTTGTATGGAAAGGAAAATAAGTAAATTCTATTTTGGGTCTCTGGTATTGTTCAGGGGGCCAGGCCAAATGTGGAAATGGGCCGGATCCGGCCCGCGGGCCGTAGTTTGGGGACCCCTGATGATGAGGGAATATAGACGTGTTTTTTTCTGTTTCAGTACGTGGTTCAACTTTCGTTTTGTTTTGTTCTCAAGACTTTGTCGAAGCTTCTCGCTCCCATGTTGGATTTATTTTGGCTGAATTGACTGATTTCGATGAAAGTTTCCTCGTAAAGGCGGATCGAACGGTCGCTAAGCTATCCTTCTGCTTTCCGTCTGTTTCAGAGGACAGAGATCCAAAAATGGGAGGAAAGCTCAGCAAAAAGAAGAAGGGCTACAGCGTGAACGATGACAAGACCAAAGACAAGGATGCTAAAGCAGAGGGGGCGTCTGCTGAGGAGAGCGAAGCGCCTAAAGACAACAAAGAAGAAGCTACCGCCAACGCTAAGGAGGTAGCGAACGACACGGCGCCGCCGAAAGAGGAGGAGAAGAACGCCGCTCCGGCTGCAAAGGAGCCCGAGAAACCGGCCACCAACTCTGAGGCTCCCAAGAGCGCCGAGCCCGCCAAGGCCGAGGAGAAACCAGCCGCCAAGGAGCCCGAGGTTAAGGCTCCGGCGCCCGAGAGCAAAGACGAGGCCGACGCCAAAAAGACTGAGGCCCCCGCGGCACCAGCAGCCAAAGCCGAGACGGCCCCCGTCGCCTCCCCTGACCCCAAGCCCACGGAGGCGGCAGCTCCCGCGCCAGCAAAGGAGGCCGCGGCGGCGCCGAGTTCAACAGCAGCCGCCGAGCTTCCCGCCAAGGAGGCCAACGCCACGGAGGCGCCAAGCAAGGATCAAACCGTAGCAGTTCAAGATTAATGGACAGCTTCGTTTCTGAAACGGGGAAAAAAAGAAATAAAAAAAGTTACCTAAATACCTAACAACGGTGATGAAGAAAAAAAAAGAAATTAACAGCCCCCCCCCCCCCCATGTTATGATGACACCAGTAATAAAGCGATGATGATCTGTGCGAGCTGCAGATGGTCGTCGCTCTTATTATTGTTACGTTTGATTTTCCCCCTTTGTCGTATTTGAACTTTGACACGAGTCTGTGTCGGACATTTTCATTTTCCATCCCATCACCCCCCCCCCTCATCTCGTCAAAAGGTTTAACCCATCTCCGCCCACTCATGACCTGCTTTCTCACCTTGGCCCGCCCCCTCCGCCTCCTGGACGTCCCAGCATCATGGAGGATGGACGTAAGGTCACCAGCTGGACCAGCCACGCCCCCTTTCCGCTCATCCTCTTCTTCACTGAAGAAGCCCCCCCCCCCCGACACGAACTGGTTTGACCTTTCTAAGACACGGCAGAGGTCGATTTTACACAGCAAAACACATTCTTAGCTGAATTCGTAGGAATTTTTCAAACGAGCTTCTAGATTTTGTACTGAAACCCTTATTGTTGGTGAACTAAGGGTTTTTTTAACATTTGTAATAATCGTATAAAATATGCAACGTCTCCGCCGTGTTCTTAGAAAGTCTCGTGGAAATTTTAATTGACGCTAACCTCGAAGATAGCAGCTGCTTTCTAAACATTCCGGAAGTTTGCTGGAAGTCCGCAAAATGCTGATGCGGAATTCTTGGGTGGATTTACCCAAAATCAGTTGCACTAAAGCAAAACTCTAACTCTACTACTACTAAAACATCCAGCCGAGGTTTACTTTAGGAATATATTCCCATCGTTTCAACCATCACATTCCAACTTTTCCGTTTCCACCGACTGACCCGCGGCGTTTTCCTCCCAGCGCTCGTCCAATCGTAGCAGAAGCAAACGGCGGAGGCGCGTCGCGAGCCCGTCGGGTCGGTTCTACTCTCTTGACTCAGTGAAATGCATGTCTGTGGTCGGGTGAACCTGTAGTCCTGTTTGTTCGGTGGAGTGGGGGGGGGGGGACGACTTCCATGGCAACGGCAGTTGATATTCTCATTCTCATGTCACCATTGCTTTTTTCCCGCTGCACACGTTCATCCCCAAAAAACGACGATATGGAAATTGATGCATTCAAAATTACACGTACTTGTATAAATGGTGCAACAGTAATAAAATGTACGAAATTGACTGAAACTGGACGATTCCGTGTGAATCAGCATTTATTGACTCTAACGATTATTCTACGCATTCTATATTTATTCGCTAATTTAACGACCAGAACGAATCAGCTGCGTTTGAGTCAAACAGGAGGCAGTGGTGCGTCTTCAGGGACTACTTTCACAGGCGGATTCATCCACGGGCGGTGGTCTCCTACGCTTAAATGCACAGCGGGATGGAGCCCAACGGGAAGACTACTAACAGGAAGGAAGTAAAGCTCCTCCCCCCCTTGACGTACAGAAACAGGAAATGCACAGGTAAAATCTCCAGGTAAAGGAGGCCGGTTGTGAATCGGTTAATTTGACGACATTCTCAGGAAGTTCAGTCGATCCGTGGAACATTCCGGAGATGGAATCGCATCCTCTCAGAGTTCATCCGGCAGCAGGTGAAAAGAGGCGAGATTTATTTCACCCGCGTGGGATTCTGACATTTAAACTTTCAGGTTCATTCGAAAAAGACTTTGAAGCCGAGGGTCGGTCCGCTCGTCTGACGCGCTGACCTTTAGTGTGTGGACTGAGTCAGAACCAACGCCCACCCACACACACATGCGCACAGGTACGAATACAATCTGTCTGACCGCTGAAGGAGACAAAACCTCGCTTGTGAACAAGTACAGAAAGACGCGTCGGCGCTTTCCTTCATCGTACGTAACGTACCGCCTCGCTTCCCACAGTCTTCACCTCGAAGCCAAACTCTATGAAACACTTCTGTGCGGGTTCCTTCTGGGTTCTCCGGGTTCCTTCCGCCACCAAGGTCGTGCAGTAGAGGTGAATTTGTGACTGAATTGGCTGCAGGTGTCTGGCGGTATGGCGTGTTAGCCCAGCTGTATCCATCTGGATCTACTGGCGGTGCACATCAAGGCTGAGTGTTGGGACGCCAGCTGGAGTGCAGGGAAGTAGTCTCTGTGCAGCATGTTTGCGTTTGCCGCCTGCACACTCGACAACACGCTGAAGCCTGACAACATTATGATAGAAGAAGAAGGGAGCATGTCGAGAAGCTGTCTATGCCCCCCCCCTATAGAACCATCCTTTGAAGCCAAACTGAGTCGGCGATGCTTTCAAAGACTCTTGTGTCATTTAGCTTGCTGACTGGGAGCTGCCTTACCCAGCATCCATCTCTCTCCCCGCTTTCAAAGCCAGGCGTTGCGGGGGAGGATCAGAGAGAGAGAGAGCGAGAGAGAGAGAGAGACGCTCAATGGAGGAAAGGCTCTTTTCTGTCTCAAACAGCTCTGTCAGAAAAGCCTCTGAAAACAAAACTGAAACTAAGTTCATTGAGTGCACGCACATCTTGTGCACGTTCGCCCCCTGTGACATCACAAGGGGCGAGATTTCTGCCAGACGCGTTTCAGTAGGTGATTACAGAACTATGCAGGATTGACTTGATGGTTTATTTTGCCGTTTTTGGGTTGGTAATGATAAGTGATAAGAAATGTGTGCTTCTACACAAGCACGATGGCGTTCTTAAAATATTCATCATTTCCCAGGATCTTCCTGGTTTATTTCCCTCATTCTTGCATAATGTGCTGAATAATTAAAGCGTGTTTAGCGCTGGCGCGTGTTCGCAAGGTGAACGAAGAAAGACGATTATCGGATTGACAAGCGAAGGAAAAGTACAAGGAGGATTGCTAGAAATCGCTCAAGGATATTTACACCAGGAAACACATGATTTATTACGGCTGTTATATTTATAAAGATAATAAAACAGACACACGTGTGGCTGGCGACGCATCCGGGGTGTGCCCCGCCTCTCTGATGTGAGCAACTGATGTGACCCGCATATCAAAAATGGATGGGTGGATGGATTACATTTTAAGGTGACATTAACAACAAAAAATCATGGTGTGCATGAAGACAGAACAAACATGTTCTGGACACACTGGACTGAACCAGAATTATTGATCAGGGTACGAAGGCGAGTCACAAACGACCCCGGACAAAGAACTGCTGCCGAAACAAGAAGCCGGGGCTGAAAATAACTCGCTACCTGCTTCCATCCCAACACGTAACGGCCCCCGCCGAGAAATCAGCCCCAAAAACCTCCAGCAGGAAGACGGGCGTCGCCCCGCCGCCTGCCTCACCGTCTCATTGGCCAGGAGGCTTCCTGCATTACCGTGATTGGCTGTGAAGGCAGCCACAGAGCAGACTCTCGCCTAGCAACAGGCACCAATGCAGCCACTGCAGCCCCCCCCAGATAGAAAGAAAGAGAGAGAGGTGCAGGGACATGTACATGCATGTGGCATGAAGCCACACACACACACACTGCGTTCATCTTGTGTCTTGTTTAACCATTATATAAGAAGCTAACCTGGTAGCTTTAGCCGAGAGGAGCAGCTGGATGGAAATCATCAGTGAGGCCACGTCAGTCTTACAGTCAACACTCGTACGGCCTTCTAAATACTACACTCGTACTGCCTGTTAAATACTACACTTGTACTGCCTTCTAAATACTACACTCGTAATGTCTGTAAACACACTTAAATTTTGAGAGCGATCCGGATACCCGTCTGGATACAAAACAATCCGGATTTTCCCATTTACTTATAATGGAAGCTTTAAAAAAAAAATATATATATATATATATATCTTGTAAAATATGCATTCAGTTCACTCGCCAGAAATCACAGTCATAAAGGATCCAAAATGTCTTCTGGATCTGATCCAGAATGAGGTCAGTAAGAAATTGTTCAAGCGATAACAGGAAAGGACAAGACTCATTACAGATTCAAAAACCACCTTTGTTGTCTTCATTCAACCAGTGTCCCTCTGTCAGAGACGCCCGTCATTGTCCTCCCGTCTTTTTACTCGTCCCTCCTTCCCGGCGTGGCGTCTCGTACATCAGGCTCTGCGTGGAAACCATGGGACTGTGATTGTTGTAATCTTCATCTCATCCCTCCTCTTGCCTCCACAGGCACCTGACTCCCCCCCCCAGCTGCTGGTACCGCTCCCCTAATGGTTAGATCGTCATGGCAACCTCACAGTCACAACACTTTGGATTTGATTCTCACATGAAGCGCCGAAGCAAGCGTCGAGTAATGAAGGGGGCGTTTCCAGGAAGTGTAGCTTAGGGGAGGAGCGTCCGAAGCCTCGCTGCCACGCGGTTTGACGGCTATACATGGTGTGAGAGGGATACTCACGCAATACCTCTCCAGCATTATCACAAAGTGCAGAGACGAAGAACGACTGGAGAGCTCGTCTTCAGCCGGCTGGATCAATCAGCTGATCTAACGCAGCTGCAGAGGACCAAACAACAAACCTCAAATTCTTGTGAAAAAGAGGCCGTATGTTGCACACCTCGGTTTTGAACCCAGGACTTCCTGGCTGAGAGTCAAGCATGCCTCCCACTACACCACCGAGACCTGAACGCTACCCCGTCAAACATTAGGATAAACAGACAGTACTTAGCATTGATGACTTTCGGCCAGAGCACTGGGTTCGAATCCAGTACGACGTCACCTGGTCGGAGACACGTCCAGTACACATAACAGATAAGAGATAAGGACAAAGCACCGCGTAGTACAACACACGCTGTGTTGAAACTTGACTTTGGTAATGCCTCAGGTCTCCTCACCTATACGGTGGCGTAGTCGGTAGGGTTACCGGTCTACTGCCAGAGGAACTGGGTTTGAATCCAACTGTGGGGGTGGGGGTGGAGCAGGGGTAGCAGGGTAGGCCTGGGGCCTTACCTGGGCGGAGTGAACTGGACCATTTGTCCACTCCACTCCGCTCAGGTGTGCCCTAGGCCTACCCTGCTGCCCCTGCTCCTTCTCATTCCCATTAGTGGGACTCGAAACCAGGGCCATTTTGCCCCCCTCAGCAGTGCTGCCAACTATGCCACCGTGCCGGGGAGGAAACTTGCCCTGTTACTACAAAGTAATAAGTTGATATTTCAGACCGTAGTAACCATGTAGTAACAGTGTTACGTCGTACCAAATTTCCGGGGTCGGCCTCGTTACGGGAGGAACAAAGTTTGCGGCGTTTTCGCACTTCTGTTTGTTATATTTGTACGGGTGTCATGGTTGCTTAGCAACAGCAGCATCACTTGTGCATCTGAGAAACGGAGACGCAGCAGACGGGCTGAGTGGGTTGGATTAGAAAGTGATGGACCACCACCTCACCCCCCCCCCCCCCCCATAATAGAGTTTCTATTAGCTGAAGTTTCTGCTGCGTCAGGTTTAAAGTCACGAAATGAAGAACTGACAGATTTATTGCTGTCATTTATTTCAATTTTCCTTTTTTTTTTTTTTTTTTTGCTTAGAGATAATTCCTCTTCCTGCTTTGGGCCTCGATGTGGCGAGTCGGCCAGCGTTTGAGATCTCTTCTGGGATGGACGACACCTCCCGTCGCCGACTGCTCCTCCTTTGAGAGCTTAGCTTGAAGCTCGGAATTCAGAAGGAGAGACTATTTTAAGTGCTTTTCATGGCGGGCGGTACGATGACAGGGCCGTCTCCTTGTCAGATCCCAAGCAGAGTATTTTTTTGGTGCCAAATTATCAAAGCGTTTCGAATAAAACATTCAGTGAACATGAAATCCGAATCTCATCCATCGGCCTCGACTGAAAATATTTCAGCAAACTATTCAAATAGTAATAATAAGTTTGGATGGGCAGCCAGGAAAATAAATTCTACAAAATCAACAATTGTCAAACTGATCGTTAGCATTAGCGCTGCTAGTAGCCAGGCTCCGAAATGACACCAATGGCGGCTCTACAGAGTCTCCTGCAGAAAGTACCTCCACCATCGTCCAACGTCCCTCCTCCTTCCGGGTCCCCCCGGAATCTGCTGAGTCGGAAGGAAAACTGTCCAGTGGACTTCATGGAGCAGCTGAGGGAAATGGAAATTAATTCCCCCCCCCCCCCCCCCTTTTTCTTTGTCCTTGTTGACCTATTTGCGCTCTTTCAGGTACAGCCGCGGCCCGGGGAGACCGGATGCTGCTTGCTCAGGGGCTTGTTACCTAGCAACAGGCAGCTTTTATGTAACGGTGGGTTTTGTAGGTGAACGTAGGGTGCTGGGTCTCTGGAGGGGACGCTCGGCGGTTTAGACCCGTTCACTAAGAACCGGCTGTCTGAGTTGTAGCTACGCCTTAAATCAGAACGAATCAGAACACGACAAAAGAGAAAAGGAAAGGAAGCTGCTGCAACCCCGTCGGCTTGCTGAGGTGGAAAAGCAAGGTTTGACTTCAGACATGAAAAGCTGCTGCTGAGGAAACAGAAGACGAAGCGAGACGCAGGTGACACTGATTAGGGCGGGGCTACAATCACACAGGAGGCCGGCAGTTCAAGAGAAAAGAGGCAAAGACCTGTTGAATTACGTCTCATTATTATTTGCTATAATGAGTTCAGACATTTCGCATCGACGTTTAACTCGGAATCTTGACGGTTTCCCGCCATCGTTTCTCGGAGGCGGGGTTAATTAGCTGACATTTTCCCCGCACAGGTGCTCAAACGGACTAATTGAACCTCCTGTGGGAATCACGTGGGCGTGTGGAAGTGTTTACCGCTTTCTCTCTGACCTTATAATTACATTTGTTGCACCTGTGTCAGTTTGGGGACATCATAATTGAAACATAGCCCCGCCCACTCTGCACTAACCCGTCTGCGTGTGAAAACACCTGTGTGGATCGTCCTCTTCTCTGGTAGCTGTGCCTTCTTCTTCTTCTTGTTTATATTGGCCTCCTCTCCTGTTTCTCCTCTGCAGACTTCCAGGCCTGAAATCCAAACAGCTAACTGCTAAATGACACACGCAGTTAGACACATACCAATGGTCACCATGGCAACTCTGCTTCTCCTGTAATTTCCTCCTCCTTTTCCTCCTTCAAGTCTAACAGAAAATCTATATGATGGAGGCAAACAAGTGGAGCACAATCAATTTCTGCTAAACATGTTTGTATTTGTTGCTGCCATGGTGACCAGACGCTCCTGTTGATTTAGGGATTTATCCACTGGTGGCGTTTCTTCTCAGGGAGGCTTTTTTTTTTTAAATGGCAGCTTTTAACACACTAAAATGACAATAAATCACATTAATATAATTTTTTAATCTTAATGCAGCAAGGCCGTGATTGCGCGTCTGAAACGGAAGTAAAATATTTAACCCGATTGCATAAATGGAAGAGCTGCGCTTTAATTTATTTAAAATATTTCAAGATTTCAGATTAGTTTTCAGAATATTTGAATTCTTCTGCGCATACTGCCAGAATAAAGGCACTATTCATCCACCGCCGCCACCAGCCCCGACCCTCATCTTTCCTCAAGAGCTTGATGTTTGTTTGTCAGCCCGAAGCTCACCTGTGAAATAATCCCCTGCTTTAATCAGCATGTGATTGGCCACACCTGTCAGGTGTACAGACAAAAATGTTCTTAAAATCTGCAATAATTTAGTGTAGAAAAGTATAAAGCAAAACTTAATGTTGGCTATATTCTCAAAATGTAAAGCCTGATAAATTATCCACCTGTGGTGATGAGAGGCATCAGATTCACTCACATGTTCCAGAACTAAAGACATCGACGGTATGAATGCAACACAAATATATCCCCAAACACTGTTTAATGTGTTTTCACTGAACGTTCAGACACACAGACACACACAGACACACAACTCGATGTATTATCATGTTGTCAGGATGAGAATCTCATGCGGTCAGAGGGAGTCTGCTTCCATCTCGTGGTCATTTGTCCGCATTACACTGTTGATGAAACTGATCTCTGCAGGCTGCTATGGTTACCGCTGCAGCAGACACGAGAACAGACCTGAAGCAGCAACCGATGGAGTCAAACGTTCCATTTGAGAAATTCATGGTGCTTTATTTTCTCGAGCTTCTTTTGTTCCTGAATAAATTATTATTATTGTTATTAAAATTTAATGGGGAACAAAACACACAGCAAAGTTACAAAAATTACAGTCACACATTTTTGAACGCTTTCAATGTGTCATTATAGACATTTAGGAAAATAATAAAATTCATAATATTTGTAAAGTTGATTTTAAATACTTCCTCTTCTTACTTCAGATACTTCCTGTTCCTGTCACACAGAAAATAAAGGCACACAGTTTATATAAAAAATTAGACCCCTTTATTGTTCTCATATATAAAAGAAATACAAAAAAGAAACACCAGGCGAGGGTCAGATTGGGTCGGGTTTATAGGTTTGGGATGGGGGGGGGGGGGGTCACTGGTCCGGTGGGCGACATAAAAAGGGGGAAATGACAGGAGGAATATCAGATGGTCCGAGGGAATCAAACACACACCCAACGGAAGAGGGTGGATGAAACCTCAACCTCCCCTTCGTCCTCGTCCTCCTTCAGGAAGTGGAGTTTTAGTCCCGCAGACGTTCATCACAAGCAGAGCTGCTGCAGAACGGAGAAGCACGCTGATCCGTTGAGTTAAACTTGAGTGGGAGGAGCCACAGGAAGGATTCGCAGCCTGATTTTGTAGAAACAACTCAACCTTCTTCTGTCCTCGGACCGGCTTTGTCCGTTACCGGGTCGCGGGCCGCGCTGGAGCCTATCCCAGCAGTCAATGGTCGAGAGGCGGGGTACATCCTGGACAAGCCGCCAGTTCATCGCCGGGCCGCACACACCTATGGACAATTTAGCGTAACCTTGCATGTTTTCGGACGTGGGAGGAAGCCGGAGAACCCAGAGAACCCGGCCAGAAGCCACACAGACACGGGGAGAACATGGGAACTCCTCACAGAAAGGCCCCAAGTTGAACCCGTGACCTCCTAGCTGGAAGACAACAGCGCTTACCACTGCGCCATCGTGCTGCCCGGCGATGACTAATGCTAAATAAGATTGCTAAGCTAATGACGCTACAGAAAGCCTACCTACCCAACAACTAGCTAACAACTAGCTGGATCCCGGCTCTGTTGCGGGAACGGAACGCCACGCCCCTGTCTATTTAGCTCTGATTGGTCAGTTTGGTCACCGGTGAAACCCGAGAACACAGACCTGCTCTCTGCTAACCCAAACGCCCCCCCCCCCCCCCAACCACTGGGATCGCTCCCGCCCGAGGAGCAGCTCTGCCTCTGAGGAACTCCGACTCCGGTTGCGTCCTCAGGACAGCTCAGTCTTATCGGCCGTCTCCCCGTGATGGCCCCCTCCCGCCTCGGAGCCGCCGGGCGCCAGCAACGTCCTGCGGTTGTAGTGGTGGTGGCCCTTCATGATGCCCGAGTTGTTGTTCTCGTTGAGGATCTGCTTCTGCTTCTGCCTGTTGAGCGACTGCACCAGGCCGAGCACCACCGCCGCCAGCGAGTACTGCCCGGTGATTTTGCGGGGCTGCAGGATGAGCGGGTTGGGCTGCACCCGGCCCAGCAGGAAGTGCGTTCGGATTTTGCCCTCCTGCTCGCTGATGCCCTTCACGTAGATCTCGCCGCGGTACTCGAAGGCGAAGCCGCGCTCCTTCAGGATCAGGTAGGTCTCCTCGGGGACCTGGATCTTGCCGCTGACTCCCGTGCTGTCCATCCGGCTGGCCAAGTTCACGGTCTTCCCCCAGATGTCGTACTGAGGCTTCTTGGCGCCGATCACGCCGGCGACCACCGAGCCGTGGGCCATGCCTGCGGAGACACGCACAGGCGTTAAAGAGAGACGCGCGTTCAGGGAGGTACTTGGGGAAAAACGTCTTCAGGCGAGCAGGAAGAGGAAACCGCCATCCGAGGAACTCGCACCGATTCTAAGCTCAAAGTTGTTGAAGGAGTGCTTGTTGATTTCCTGGATGCTCTCGTTGAGGGCGATGGCGAAGTCGGCCAAGGCGCACAGGTGGCCCCATTTATCCTCGCATTGCTGTAGGAAGCAGAGAAGAAGAGTCAGCAGGATGTCGGGGGGGCGGACGGGTTCCTTACGTCCAAGAAACGCAGCAGCAGAGTCGTCACCTGCTTCTCGGGCGACAGCCCGGAGACGGCCATGTAGGTGCTGCCGATCGTCTTGATCTTCTCGATGTCCTGGAAACGATCCTCGCCGAGGAGCTGCGGCGGAGATTTTAAAACAACATGACAGTCCAGCCTTGGAACAGAAATAGACTCAAACGCAGGTTCAGGATCAGCACGTGTTCTGATCTTATTCTCTACCCCCCCCCCTCCAAATAGCGTGAGTCACCGCCCCAGCTGGTTGTCTGTCGCCGCCAGAGGCCAGCTCTCTGGAGGCTAAAAGAGGAGCGTGTTCGTTTCTGAGGAAGACAAGCGAGGAGGGTGGCCTCAGGCGGCGGAGCTCAGCTGGTGTCTGTTTGTACCGGCAGACATTAAAAGCTCCTCCAGTTGTTCCACAGGGAATCATCCAGGAAGTCCTTCTGACTTTCAACCCGGAGCCCGGAGACTTTATTTATCGCCACTTATTTATCGCCCGACCAATGAAAGTCCTTTCTGTCTGCAGACTTCTGGTCCTTGATTACAAAACAAGAGACAAAAACCGTCCATTAAAGAAGACAAGCTTCGTTCTGGAACGGTCAAGCCTTCGCGTGGCGATCCGGAATCAATACAGGATGGATTCACCTCAGTCTCGCACTTCATGAACAAAAGAGGGACTGCCATTTTATAATCTGTGCTTCCCCTCGATCCGAGATAAGTGCCTTTTGATAACCTGCAGGTAGGAGAACGGCCCCGTCACGTCCCCGGAGAAGAAGACAGACGCTTTGATAATGACTTCGGAAATGGACCCCGGCGTGCGCGGAAGTTAAAGTGGGAGCACTTGAGCGCCGCTCTTACCTCGTCAAAGTCGGCGATGATTTCATTGAGCAGCCTCAGGCACTCGACTCCTTGGTTGTTCATCTCCGTCTGGGAGTAGAAGTCGGCGAAGCCCGGGATGGAGGCGAACATCACGGCCACGGCGTCGTAGGACTGGGAGTACAGCTCCTGGACGCGGGAGTCACAGAGGGAACGCTTGGAAGGCGCTACGGCTTACAGCGACTCTCCGTTCAAGTTCAAGTCGTCTGCGCGGCGTAAAACGCTTCAGAAATCTACGCCAGGAAAGGCCTCGTTGGCGTGAACGTGATTACGCTTCGGTGAGGAGTTCTGGCGTCCCTGATTCTGTTCTGACCCATCAGTACCGTTCTGCAACGTCCGCACGTTAACGTCGGATGTCGCTGTACTACGCCATCTTCACCACCTGGGGGCAATGTGGGCACGCGGGGAATGTCCGTAGTTTAGCAAATCCCTGCTAAACGTTCAATTGTAGTTCAGCATTTGTTATTAATAATCAATTTGATCTTGAACGAGCGAAAGGTACCGGTCGACTTCACCGCCGCGCGCCCTCGCTGGCCCTGGACGACAGAGGTCAGAGGTCAAAGGCCCTTTAAACTCGTCGGCTGATTTCAATCTGGTTCGACCAATCAGCTCGCACCACACACCTGTTCCACACGGAGGGGTCGACGCTCAAAGGAAGAGTCCAAAGACGGAAAACAATAAACCACCTGTTTAATAATGGAACGAGCGATTAGGGCCCAAGCCATCCGGGCGGATGCATTTTTAATCGTGTCCTTTTTTTAATTAGGGACAGACACGGGCGCAGCTCTGCTCTCCTGACATTCATAATTGATCGGCAGTTTGGCTTTTGCTCGGGAGGAATTATGGGTTTGGGTTAGGGTTAGGGTTGGGGGGGGGTCGATGGCGGAGGAGGAGATGACGCTGATGCGGAGCTCCGACTCCAGAGACTCGACTCCAGAGACCATCGCTGAATATCATCGGATACGGATTTAAACGGATTTCAAATCACTCTGTGTTTGAACTGAAACGCTGGAGGCTCCTTAAGGTAAAAACCTCTGATTACCATGGTGACGCGGTGCCAGAACGATCACTTCCTGTTCCTGTGCATAACGACTACAGGAAGGAGGAAGTTGGTTTCTAAAGGCGGCGGCCGTGACTGAAAGAAGGGACGCGCCGGACAGGCGGCCAATCAGGCGGCCAATCAGGGAAGGAAAACGACAACATTAAACAGGGAAATAAACGATAAATAATGTGCATGGGAAGTTTCTTTGCACGGTTTCCATGACGACAGGCCTGCAGAGCAACAGCCAGAGAGTGAGGAGGAACGGTGTGAAGCTCAGAGTTCGCGGCCGAGTTCTTTAAACCAGACAGCGACTAGACTGGCAGACTTATTATGGGATGTCGATGACATGAATTCACAGAATGTGACTCCAGCCTCACGCCGCTTGTGTTGCAGACTCAACCTGATGGCACTATTGTTAGTTAACGGTTAGTTAACGGTTAGTTCAGGCCTCCTGGTCGGACTTCAACCCACCCGTTTGGTAGATAATGCAGGTCAGACGAGGTTCTGGTTCTGGTGTCACTTCTATAAACGCAGAACCAACTGAGAAAGTGGAACGTTGTGGTTATGCGGGTGGCGTCCCCGCAGCCGGGCTGGACCCGGAGCTCCGCCTACCGTGTCTAGAGTGTGTGCGGTATGATTCTAACCCAGTGTGCGTGTCCTTGTGTTGGACTCTCCAACCATTCAAAGTGCTTTTGAACCAAAGGGCAGCAGAGACCAGGAGAAGAAAAGGAGAAACTTTACCAAATGTTGCTGCGGCAACGGACAGAAAAATCAATATGTTCCCCGCTGCCCACGCTCAGCGTGTTATCGGAATGAATCACACGCGAACAAATAAAGCGCCCGGCCGAGGAAAACGGCCCCCTGGTTCTGTCTCAAGTTGCTCAAGAGGCGACTGCAGAGTCTTTTAGCTTGCTGGAACTCCCGAGGCTCGGGGGGAAAAGACTAAAGGGAAATGATTCCGGAGCAGAAAATGAGGTGGAACCGGCAGACGTGTGAAAACGGAGGCCCGGAAACATTGACCCTGAGGCACAACAAGCCGCCGGCTTCCTGTCGCTTCTCTCTGCTCAGCAAAAGACATTTACTGAAGCGCTAAGACACGGGACAAAGGAGAACGTGATCGGCTAACGGCGGGCGAAGCCCAAGCGAACAAACCGAGTGCAGACCTCGTTGTCCCGGTCCTTCTCCAGGAAGTGGCGAGCCACGTGGCTGGGGAGAATGTTCCTCAGCATGTTCTCGTTGTGTTCTCGCAGCTCCTTCATCTCGTTGATTTCCTCTTTGGCCTGGACACGCCACAGGAAGTCCAACCGGGCGGTGTACTCCAGCTAAAGACGGACGAAACAAGAACGGTGACAAAAAAAAAAAAAGGTTAGCGACGCGTCACGCGGTCGTCGCCTCCCGCCTCGGTCTTTATTCCACGGCGTGGGAAGACGCTCGCTTCAGTTTTCGTGTCCGCGCCACGTTGCAGCTTCAGTCGAGTTTGGCATCGCCGTAATTTAAACGACGACTCGGCCCGAGCTGCGGCTCCATAATGGCTCGATTGATGACAGGTCGGATGAACTACGGGACTCAGGAGATGTATCAATCCCGGTATCAATTAGTCCCGTAATCAAGTGAGTGAATGCAAATGTGGTACTTGTAATTAGGATGACTGCTTAATGTTCGGCTGCACAGTCGCGTGAAGCTAAGCTAGCTATAGCTAGCGCTAGGATTGAGGATATTAAACAGCGTTTTCTGCCGCTCTCATCCCACAGCCCGTCGTTACAGCTCACGCTTTGACTTATTGTTAAAGTCATTAAATCACGGCGGTATTATTTCTTTATGTGAGGGTTCGAGTTTAATTAAAAGCTTTTGTCACGTTGATTTAACGTTGAGTCTAAATGCTAAAATCACTTTTATTGCATTCTTATGCTTCAGTCTCTGACTCTGTGTCTCCTTCGCTGGATGCCGGCAATGACCCAATGCTTCCGATTATTGATTACTGATCTAAAGCGATCCAAATGACAGAACTCTAGTCCTTTCAAAATAAGAGCATTGCCTTGACGCCACTGTGCTTGGTAACGTAATTACTGGCTACGGGAAGCCGTCTCATGACGAACGACCTCATCTGGCCTTGGGGGGGGGGGGGGGGGGCGCCGCCGCCATTAGTTCGCCACGTAAGAAGGATGTGGTTTGGTTTCCTCCGGCACTTAAAGCGCCAAAGAGCCGCCTCGTGCGGCAGAATAGTCATCAAAGTGCCGTTAAACTCAACGGCGTCTCCTTCGATGGAGATAAACACACAATAATACCGGTGCTGAGTGCGATCCTCGACGAGGCTCGTGTGCCGCCGGAGAGGAAGAATCAAAGGAGCGAAGGCCTCCGTCGTTCTGCTCTAATAGGCTCTTCATCTCCGCGCAATAAAATCACTTTAATGTCTTTTCTTGAAGACGAACTCGCCCGTGTTTTTTTTTTTTTTTACTCCCCTGCGTATTTCTTCGACAACAGACTAATCGCTCCGAGTCTTCGGCTGAAGAACGCCTCGTTCTTTCTCTAGAACTTGCAGCTTCACTGGTCCGAGTCCGCTTTACTTCGCCCGAGTGTTTCCTCTTTCCAGAACGCCGTTGGTTGGTTGAGGCTGTTTAAAAGTGGCTCGCGGAACCGGTAAAGCTGCACTGAAGAGACAGCTGTTTTCAACAATGCGTCTCTTTTTCTCTCGCGTCTCGCTCAAGCATCCTTTTGGGAGAGCTGGGTCTTTACCCGCTTCGCGCTGTGAGCCGCCGCCGTCCTCGCGTCGCCAAGCAAGCGGTAGAACCGACCCTGGGAGAATCAACGCGGCGCTGGACGACATCAAATGCGTCAAAAAATCTTCTTTCATTGAGCTGCAAAAGGTCTTCGATTAGGGCCGTCTCTCCTCCAGGTGCCGACCACACCGTCAAAGGTTGCCATGGCGACAGCATGAAAGAGGCACCCTGCGAGCTGCTGCCTTCAGGAGGTTTGGTCCGTGTTCGTCTTTATCTGGGTTGACCTCTGCTGGCCTCTCACATGGAGGTCCAGCTTTCACGGCGTTCCGACAATCGGTCGGTTTATGTCCAGGTTCTGGTTCCGAAGCAATCGAAGGTGCGAAGGACGGGCGGGTTTTGTCTCACCTGCTGGCCGTGATAAAACACGGCGAGGAGGAACATGGCCATCAGGAGCAAAGACGTTTCTTTGGTCCCCAAGAAGTTTCTGTTGGAACAAAACAAAAGAGGAAGCTTTAGTTTAGAGGCCAAACATTTTAAACTCAAATCAAGCTTCATGGACAAAATCTATTTAAATGATTTTAATAAAATTAATTCCAGGGCAAGAAAATGAGAAAAAGTGCCTCTAAAAGTTTCTTTTTTTAGAATTCTTATCGAGGACGACTGTGTTTTATGTGTTTGTAAATACGCTTCGCCCATCCCGGCCACCGTCGTTACCTCCGATCGAGACAGAACGGTTAGAAAATGTACGCTAACGTTTGGTGATCGCACGCGACTCACTCTGTGTTGTGATGGATGCTGTCGTAGCGAACAAACAGCGAGGTGTAGAACGCTTCCGTCAGCAGCGAGTAGACGCCGATCATCACCAGCAGCACCGCCAGCTTCAGCACCGAGTTCAGCCGCAGGAACACAGCGCAGGTCACCATCGCCAGGACCCCCGTGAACACGAAGTACTGGGACGAGCAGGGAAATAGGAAGGCTCTTAAAACAGTCTATTGCCTATTTCAGTCTGGTTTTGACCTTAAAACAAGAAGTCATGTGGAACCAGCTCAGGACCCTGCAGCACTCCTAAAGAAAATAAGCGTCTCAGCCGGAGCCCTGAGCCCAGAGTGTGATTTTATCCGAACCATCAACCTGCTGCGTTTTGTGTGAGCAGAATCAGGTGACTTTTATGTGCTCCTAGACGAGACCCCCCCCCCCCCACCTCCAGCCCAACCCCCGGGAGTAAGCAGATGTCGAGGATGTTTAATTAATCATTTTGCCTCTGTCGCAGAAGTAAAAACCCCCCCAACAGATGGACCTGACAGCAAAGTTGAGACGCCTCATTTTGCCGGTACCTCTGGGTAGAAGCAGATGTCTGGCATGGAGGCGGACTCGTTGTACGTCTGGTTCCTGAAGGTGCTGGACTTGTCGAACTTGCACCACAGCTGTGGAGACCAACGGGGGGGAGGGGGGGGGGGGGAGCAGCGGCGAACCGATGAAGGGTCGGTTGTAAAACATTTCCCCTCCGTACACGTGTCATCCCTCCTTTAATCTACTGTCCAGGGCGGACATTCAGCTCGTCGTGGGGAAAACGGGAAGACAATTAGAGCTCGGCAGGAAAGCGCATGGTTCTGACCCGAAGAGAGGGAATCGGTGAACAGATAGAACCCGACTATTAAACTCTCCGTACCTGAAAATTAGTCTATTTAGCGTTAGCTTCCTAGTAGCCTTCAGGCTAGCAAGGATGTGATTCCACCTGTTTTTTCCACACTTTCTTCTGCTTTTTCTTTGTTTCTCATGGCAACATGCTTCATTCATTCATATGGGAGCATGAATTAAAATGTAAATGTTCCACTGAGCCGCACAACTGGGCCGAACTGGGCTCGATGAACTCACTATATTGATCATGGCTGCCAGGAAGTTGATGAGGATCGAGACGAAGACGATGACGTTTCGGGCGGTGTACGTTTCGTTGATCCAGCAGCAGGCTTTACGCAGCACCAGCGGCAGACATTTGTAGTCTTCGGCCGTTGTCACCAAGACCAGGCAAGAATGCAGGACGATGAGGACCGAGAACTGGATCACCATGGTTACCGTTCTGCAGGAATACACAAGACAGTGACTGGAAAAGTTGCACAGAAACGTGTAAACCGCCACTGAAAGTTCCACTTTCTAGTTCTCTTTTCTCTTACCTGGCGGAGGGAAGCAGGCTTTGGATGGTGGTGATGAAGATGAGCACGATGAAGGCACACACCAGGTTGGACTTGAACACCTCGTCCCTCATCTGGGAGTACTGGAACATGGAAGGAAGAAGGAGAAGATCGACACCACTCTCGATTCTGCTGCATTAAATATGACCAGCTCTTAATGCTAAGATTAGCGTAGCATGGAGATGGTTTACCTGGCACTGTCCACAGGTAAATGGAGGCAGCAGGAAGTCATTAAAGCACTTATACAACGTATAAATATATGTGTACTAAATATACTCGCTTCCTCCTCCAGACTCGATCGTTATTTATCGAACCAAGTGTTCAAAGCCAGAAAGTTTCCCTTCCGTCCTGTAACTCCAGGACGACTTACGTTCTGCTTCCCCACGATGTTGTCGAAGGGGAGCTCGGGGCTCCAGGATGCCTCGTTGAAGGTGGCGCCGCTGGCCCGGCGGTCGGCCGAGCTCGCCGCCTCCTTCACGATGTCCTCCGGCAGGGTGAGCAGACTCTCCTCCGGCTCCTTGATGAGGAACGTCTCGATGTTGTGGCGACGGAGGAAGTCATTGCGGTCCTTCCCGTGGCCCTCCTCCACCTCGTAGTCGCCGTTCAAACAGTCCAAAGCAGCTTTGGAGATGTGGATCCTCCTGGAACACGGAGAATCCACGTCAAAGATTTCAACTTACCCTGGATGGGAGTCTTCTGAGAGGCGCACCCGCCTCACGCTGAAGGCCCGTCTCCGTCTACCGGATGCATTCACGTCTATTATTCGCCTCTTTCTGTCTCTCACCCCGGGATCCCTCCAGATTCCAGCTTGTTGGCGATGTCGACGTCCCACGACCAGACGTCAAACTGCCACTTTCTGAGTCCCAGAACGCCGCACAGCACGGAGCCGGAGTGGATTCCGATCCGCATGTCGATGTCGTGTTTCGTACGTGATCTCACGTATCTAGAGAAAAGACAAGAAGAGTCTGCTTCGGGCTCAAAAGGTTTATGCCCCCCCTCCGATTAATGGGTGCTAGGTTTGTAACTGCTGGAGTCAAGAGGTCCGTTTTCACATGGAGCTCTTTAAACGAAAGCACCTTTTAGTGACTTAGAGGCCCTTAAACATTCAGAAAGACTTTCAATCCTATTCCACTTCCTGCCAGGGTCAAAGTCTCTTCCTTCCATTCATTATTGATCCTCTTATCAGACTGGGACGAATCCTTGCGTCGACATTTTGCAAAAGATGCCGATTCAGCACGCTTGAGTTATTTATGATAAAAGATAATCTGTCTGCGTTGAAGGTTGCGTTGTTTGGTTCCTTTCTGACAGTCTTCGGTGGTATTTTCAGCTTCAGATTTACATTCCTTCGGTGAAACGCTTTGGTTCCGGTCCAACGCCACTCAAGGGATGAAAGCAAAATAGAAATAGTCTCAAAGAGGAAACATTGTTGACATAAAAATGACTAGACGGGATTGGATTGGTTCAGCATGTCAAATTTGATACTGGCTTTAATGAATAAGACTAGAAATATATTATAGAGCTGCAAAATAACTCCAGGCACTGTGACTGATTAGCATCTGGATGGCCTGGGGGGAGGAGGAGCTGCTCCTCTTCCTCACTGTGTTGCCCTCCGGCGGTGGCAACTTCGTCCCAAGGGCAGCCGAGCAAAGAGTCTCTGGGCTCGCCTCCTCTTAAGCTGAATCGGCTCTAAATGTCCTGCAGGCCAGGGACAGAGGTTCTGAGGATTCACTCGACTGGAAGTCCAGACTGCTATGAAGTCCAGTTTGGTTCTGCTTCCCATCCAGGTAATAAGAATATCAAAGGGGGGGGGAAGGAGGGAGATAAAGTCTCTCTCCTGTCCATCTATCCATCCATCCTTCAGGGTCGGTTCAGGAAGTAGGACAAGCTGGTTATTCCGGTCGTCCCTCTCCCCAGCAACACTTTTCAGCGTTTTTCCCGTAGGATCCAGACACATTCCGAGAGTAGATGAAATACGCAATCCCTTCGGAGAGTTCTGGGCCTGCCCTGGGGTCTCCTCCCACTTGGACATGCCAACAGCCTCCAAAGGGAGGCGGTCTGGAGGATCCCAGGATACGCTAAGATGCTAACCGAGAAAACGTTTTTTTATCTAACCGGGGGAAGAAACAAGGTGGACAGGTCACCATAGAAACGTAGAGGAAGTTGGTACCTGATGGTTTTGATCATGCTGAGGCCCATCTCCACGCAGCAGTGGGCGTGGTCCTGTCTGGGCTCAGGTAGGCCCGAAACGCAGTAGTAACAGTCTCCAAGGATCTTTATTCGTAGGCAGTGGTGCTCCTGCAACGACCAATCAAACGTTAACGTCAACGTCAGCGGTGACGGACATCAAGAAGACGCCGTCTTCTGCAGCTGCAGCCTTCAAAGGACGAGTTTCAGGACCAATGACATCACAGCGGCATGGTCGTCCTTTCATTGGTCGGCTTTTAAAGACCACGGTCTACGAAGGCGTGGCTTCGTTCGGTGCTGAGACGTGAAACGGTCTAGTCTACAGACTCTACCATCGACTCCTCTCGTAGTCATGATACCTGTCGCCTAGCGACTTTAACAGCCCGAGTCGATTTGTTATCAAAAAGCGCAGCAAAGCGAAATCACTTACGTGTGCGAGGCGGTCGAAGCGTGCAAAGAGTTCATTCAACATTCGCACCAGCTCCTGCGCCGACAGCGTCGTGGAGAGGTTGGTGAAGCCTTTAACATCTGCGAAAAGAATGCTGAATAAAATACGGAAATGTCACTGTAATGCGCAGCTCACTTCTTTCACACCATCCAAACACTTACAACATTTAATGCCGCATGGATCACACTGCATAGTCTGCACATTAACATGAATATTTAAATGCATAGACAATAAATGGAGGGGCAACTTTGGAGCTTTGAAAACCAAAGGTATTTACATTTATTAAAGAATATAAAAAATAGCAGAAGCCATCTTTGCTGTGTACTTGGAGCATTTAGTTTGGCTTGTGTGCCTCCAGGTTTAACTAGCCACTAGAGGGCGATCAACATGTTGGGGTGGACAAATGTTTTGACTCGCTAACCACAATGGCTAGAATTCGGAAAAGTTCGGCGGACCGGATTAAAAAGCCAGAAGGGCCGTATATGGCCCCCGGGCCTTAGTTTGCCCATGCCTGTCCTAAATACTAACTTCTCTTTCTCTATAAACTGTATTTATTTTTATTTAACGTCATCAACTCAAAAGCATTTCCTGATATCTTTCAATCAGTGTTTCCGACATAACGTATGTGAACCTGGAAGATTTGAGGCTCCATCATTAGTTGAACAAGCAGATCTATGCGAACACCTCTGAAGGTGCAGTAATGTAATGCTTCACAGTCAAACCGACGGACTGACCTGACATTCTCGTAGCGGTGAATGTAGATTCTGTGAAACTGATGCTGGAGGTGTTCGTCCTCTACATTTGTCATGTCATTGATCATTTCCAAAACTACGAAACGCGGAAGGACTGATAAGACCAGTCTCTCCTGCAGGGGGGGAGAGAAAAAAAAATCAATCATGTTGGTTAATGGCAAACACAATGTAAAAGTCCTGGAGTCTTTAAACTGTGGAGGGAATCATAATTCACTTGCTTAAAGTTCAAGCAACAATGGGGTGAAATAATTGTTCTAGTTCCAAAGAAAAGAGAATTCAAATGGAATCTCTGGGTGTCGTTATGCAGACGGGAACACTCTGATGTACTAAACAAGCAAGCATAAGGGGCAGATTGTTGCACAAACAAATTTCATAAAGGTCTGAGCAAAGAAATATCTTCAGAGACTCTGCCAGCCGGAGCTCTTTGAGCAGAATCCTGCAAAGATTCCATCTTCACGGAAACAAGCAGCACGCCTCGTGTTTCTGTGCTCATGGAGGAGCCCCGCGGCAAATACGCGCAGAGATTCGCAGTCATGCATCAGCTTCCATCATAGTCCTTTTGGCCTCGGGGATCAGGACCAGCTCCAGCTCTAAGCATCTTTCTCTTTCAGATGCCAAAAACACACACACACAAAAAAAACCACAACCAGCAATTCCATACAATGACACAGACGCTCTCGGTACACAACATTTAGCAGATAAACTACGCGGTTACATTTAGGATATGATGTTTAAACGTGTTTCACACGGGAAAACCCCAGCCTGCTACGGAAAAAAAGTCAAATCTGACCTCCACTCTGAAATCAATTATAGAGATAAACTTGAGTATCATCTGCATAATGGCAACTGAGCCGAAGGATAGCATGCAAAGATGCAAACGAAGGAGCTAATGCTAAAGCCCTGTTGAAGGAATACGATCAGGTGTGGGAAACGCCCGAAAGGCCTCCCTTAAATCAGTTAATGTGCTGCTAACGAGGCTCTCGTTAAATGTATGCCAACGCTGTGGGCTAATAATAGAGTAAAGTGTTTGCTACTGTTGCTTATTATAAGAGCTCCTTTAAAGTTGTGGGGTCTCGTTTTATAAGATTCTCGAGGCATCGGATCTGAAAGCGTCTTATTTCTACACACCGGTACGTTAATTGAATAAAATCTTTCCATTTGCTTCCATAAAAGGCTCCATTTTTAATTCAAAGAAACCTAAATGGTAAACCTCAAACATAAATGTATCTTTTTTTTCTCTCTCTCTCTTCTTGCTTTCGACCATATTATGATCCTTCATGACACCGTCATGACAAAAATTAAAAGTCCAAGTCTCGTTTGGATAATGTAACGTAATAATTACACATGATAAGCGTCAGCGACGATCAGAACCTCCAGAGGGTGAACCGATCGGATTGGATGCGACTCCGAGGTGGAAACGTGCTTCAGCATTGTGAGGCCTGCCCAGCTGGGGGGGCCATGGGGGGGGGTGCTCCACTTGACATGGTCTCTGGTTCGGACAGCGCGGAGCCAGCGGACTCCGTGTCAGATTAGCTTTGAAAGTCATTAGCGCAGCTTGATTTTCCTCCCGGAGCCGAAGCCCTCCGGCGGCTCGCTGACAACTCTCATCCGGCTCACCGGGACACGCTTTCTGCCTTCGCCGCTCTCTGCTCGACTTTCTTCACCTGCTGCTTCCTAAATGCGTCTGTCTGCTGATTGGTCGGCGCTGAGGAGGCGGTGCGTGGCAGACTTAGACCCGTTTAATAGTACGGCTCTTGATGAGATAAGTTTCTATCCCTTTTCCGAACATCAGTCAAACCCAAAGAGTACGAGAGCTCTTGATGCCTGTTGACAGAAATGCCGGGCTTTGATTGGCTGACATTAGGGGTGGTGTGCTGAGGAGGGCGGAGCCTCTTCGCGCTCCATTACAACTATCACGGCCTTGTGAGGCTAGAACGCTTCCAGGAAGAGCAGTAAAAGCTTTCTGAGGGTTCTGGAAGCCGGAGCGTCCGCCGTGTGTCACCATGCATCTGTGTGTGTGTGTGTGTGTGTGCGTGTGCATGTGCATGATGCACGGTTTGCATGACAGCAGCGGATCGATGAGGCCTAAATGTTGTCGCACGACTGGGATTCATCCTCTGGAGATCACGAGCGTCCGTATAAATAACCAGAACCTCCGATCGTCAAACGTGAACGGCCTCTACGAGTCCCTCTTTACTGAAGGTCCCACAGGTGTCTGCAGCGGGGCCGGACCTCACCTGTCTCTGGTTCTCCGTCTCGAGTCGCAGCCGGGCCTCGATGCAGCGCCGGGTCTCCAGGAAGGCCTGGCGCTGGGCCCGGTCGGACAGGTAGCTGATGAAGACCCCGGCGGTGTTCATGCACAGGAATAAGACCACCTGAGCCGCCACCTGAAACAGACACGCCCCAGAAAGGTGTGGTCAGATCGATGGATCCGGTCTGCGCCAATCAAACAAACGCGATCGATCGGGGGGGGACGGGCCCGATGCCTAAATATAATCTGGGTTTATCAGAGGGTCGGAAAAAACATGGCCGCCGTCCTTTGTTTTCAAGTCACCGGAGAGCAGAGCTGACGCAACAACCTGCAACCTCTGAACTAGTGAACAGGGGATTTTACCGCCACGGCCACCTTTAGCTCCGCCTCCCCCTCCCCCGCCCCCTTCGTCCTCCCGTCTGATGGAGCCTCACATGATGCAAGTTTTAAAATGGGTTGGCTGAGAAATCAACACGTCTCACGGACGGAAACTCTCCAGGCTCGACGCCCGCACACACGTTCACACGCACACACACACACACACACACACACACACGCACACACACGCACACACACGCACACACACTGGGTTGTGCATAGGGAGTAATTACAGCCAAACAGGTGTGGACAGGACCAAAAGCGTCTATCTAGTGTCGCAGTTTTTATTGCCCCATCCGAACAGACGGGGCAATCGACCGACCGCTACCTGCCCAGGTGGGCAGGTCTCCCGACCCCGACGGACAAGACTTGATTAGCAGCTGTTCAAGTTCAAGAGGGCTTCACTGCCATGTCAACTGCGTGCGAAGACAATGAGACGAGATGTTTCCATGGGAACGCCCCCCCTCCCCCCGAACGCGACCACGAAGACGACCCCTTTAGCCATGCGTGTTTCCCGCGTTTGTGTATTTGTGTATTTTCCTCCTCGCTCCTCACACGACGCCTCCCTCTCTCCGTCTCCCGCCCCGAAGCTCTGCACCTCCCAGAGGGCGAGACGCCTCCCGCCGCATTACGGCGTGCTACTGTGTCTCATTGCAAAGTCCTCCCGGGACGCCATCAGCGCTGATTCAATTTCAATGCCGCGCCCCCGAAGGCCTCTGCTCCTTCCACAGAGACGGGAAAATGGAAAACATGCTACGCTGCAGCAGCTGTGGCGGCGGGAGCCGCCATGTTGTTTTGGAAAGCAGCAGCAGCGCCGGCACGTCCGTAAAGGACGGAGACGGTGGAGAAGTGAGGTGGACGCTTTTAACAAGGTCTCGTTAAGAGCAGCGGTCCAGCGAGATGCAGCTACACGAGAATAATGAGGCGGGGTTAACGGCCGCCATTATCATAATGTTTTCAGTTTGAGTCCAGGCGGAAGAGCGGCGTGGAAAACGGACGCATCGCTAATCAGGTCCAGGCTTAAAGGAGACAAGAGGACAAATCTAGTAGAGTTAATTAAGGCAAAGAAATTAATCCGTTTTAGGAATCAACCAGATGCTATTGAGGTTTCCACGCTCGTACAGGGAGGTGACATCACTGAGGTGACATCGGCTCCACCTTTCCTCACACTGTGTGTGAATATTAAACTGATCCTCCCCTCCTGACTTCCTGCGTCGTCGTCATGTTTCAAGGTGACGGACGAGCGTGGGAACTTCCTGCATTACGCTCTTGACTTCTATCATCGTCACGGCGATGAATTTATAGGATTACATTTCGACTCCAGAAGGAGTCAGCAGGATCTTTACAGGCTGCGGCGACGCCTCGGTTTGACCCGCCGTCCCGCGTCACGGAGACAGCCGGATGAAAACGTGACGGCGGCTCCGAGCCGCGGAGCTACGGCAGCTTCCCTGCTGCGGTTTGATTTCCTGCGTGACCAATCAAAAGGTTGCATTTCCTGCTTCCCCCCCCGTTCCCAATGTGAGTCCCGTGGCCCGTGACCTTCGTGCACCCCGTTGCCATGACAATATCCGATGTCATTCTCATCAAACGTGAACTATATTGAATGTCAGCGGTTCTTGGTTTTTAAAAGCGTTCGGTTAGAGGAGACTTTAGACGCGTCTGCAGCTCCTTCTCGGCTCCTCCGGGAGCAGCTGGGTCGCTTTCTCAGTTCTGAGCGTGTCGCTTAAGCTGCGATGACACTGAACGTCTGCGTGTGTCTGTGTGTGTGTGTGTGCGTGCCTGTCATTCCAAAACACGCAGCAATATGCTTCGTGTGTGACACCGAGAGCGACACGACGACGAGGCGCTGAATTGACGTGTCGTCTGGGTCGGCGTCGACCGACACGCCTCGATTCAACAACACGCGTGTGCTATAAAGTACAAGTAAAAGTAAAGTACAAGTACACGAAGTACGTGTCTAAAAATACTCAATTTAATCAATAATCAATCAGCATAAGAACGGTCTGTGCTGGAGGTGAAAAACTAAACCAGAGAGGATTTTGTCGCCTGAGATTTAGGCCTTTATTTTTAGAGCTTCTAATTACTTTTCCATCTCTCACAAACGAGCTCTGATTTATTTAAAAAAAAAATTTTGCTTTGAGACGTTTTTTCCTGCCGGACGGCCTTGTTGGTTCACGGGGAGGCGAGCCGAGTGTTTTTCCTCGACGGCGTCCGGGAGACGGATCCCCGCGGGGCGGCAGCGACCGGAGCAAACATCCTGAGGACGAATGAGAGTCTGGGACGAGCTAAAGACAGCTCCCCCCCCCCCCCCCCGGGGACTCGTCCCACACGGCAAGTCGCTGCATGCCAGGAGGACACGTTCTGCAACCTCTGGTTTGTCCTCTAATAATCGTCACATTTGACCTCTAATAACCGACACGTTTGACCTCTAATAACTCCGCTAGCTTGTCACAAATGTCTTCAAAGAAACGTCAACAATGGACTCTGAATGACATCCAGAGGACAGTTTGTTGCCTCCTCACCATCTTCCTGAGCCGGTCCAGTGACGCGAGCATCCCCCCCCCCCCCCCCCCCTACCAGGCACCCGTGAACGGCCGAGCTCAAACCGCACCAGCATCTGGCTGCCGATGAGACGCTCGGCCTCGCTGTCCGCGTTTCTTCTGACGCTAATGGTCTCTAAAAAGCTGCCAGAGTCTCATGAGACACGACAGACGGTCTTTGTCGTGTGATTCCAGGGCGTCGACCTGCACGGCTCGGGGGGGGGGGGGGGGGGGGGGGCAAAGCAAAGGAGTCGTACGTCTGCAGAGACGTTTTCTGACGAGTCCAACCTTTGTTGGGACTTAAAAGACACTGGCAAAAGGCTGAAGACAGGGGAGGAGGGTGACCACAGAGCCCCCCCCCCTACCCCCCCTTGAGTGTCTGCTGTTTTTCCATATTTCAAAGAGATAACAGTAATCCAAAAGTAATCTCATTTGAATGCTGACCCCGGAGGAGAGTGGCGAACGCCGCTGGCTGGCACCCGGCGCCGGCGCCGTGAATAGATTAGCGCCGGGAGCTAATCCTGGCTGGAATCACGCTGCCTTTAATCTAAACCTCGCCCCAATATGCTCCCAGACCCAAACAGGCTCCCCGCTTCGCTCCTGGTCGTGGACGATCGGAATTCTAAAAGGAGACGCCGTATAACCGAGAGGGAACAGCGTCGTCTCAGAAACCGACGGTCTTCCGGGATTTTCTCCAGAGAGCAGAAAGAGGCTTCTCTACATTCCAGGACTTTTCCCGCCATGTTTTGTGGGGCTCATTAGCGACGAGGCTAACTTGGATGTGGGTTGGGGGGGTTTCATTCATGACAGAACAATAAGAATGAAGGACGAAAAAGCAGCTTTTAGGTCCGTGCCGACGTTTGGAAATGCCTTAAAGGTCACGGCGTTGAAAATGTCACTGGAACACTCCGCTATGAAAAGCTGGACAAGCTGCAGCTAACGGCTCATTAAATATTCAGAGGGCCTGAGTGCAGCGTCTGCTAACGGACGGCGAGCGTGGCCGAGATCGATGGCACGAAACCGGCGAGCTCAAGGAGCAGGGGGGGGGGGGGGGGGAATGAAAGAAAGAAAGAAAGATTGATGGATTTCCTACTGACCACTAGGGGGTGCTGAACCTGTTTAGAGTTACTGCAGGATCTCAGCACTGTGTGTGTTCTGGACAGCTCCACGGTGCTGAATCATTGTTTGAACTGAAGACGTTCAAGTTAGAAACACACACGCACACGCACACACGCACACACACGCACTGTGAACAAGCCCATCTGACAATAAACTCCGAGTTTTAGTTTCAGGATCAAAAGTGAAGAAAGCACCTCAAAGAAAAAGGAGGAGGAGGAGGAAGAGGAGGAAGAGTGGAGATCCTTCCATTACAGTTTCTTTCTCCTTCATGGTGGGGAAATTAAGGAGACAAAGAGGATGGCCGAAGGGAGGTAGAAGGAGAAAAGCAATGGAGGAGCAGGAGGAGGAGGAGCGGGCCAAAGAAGGGAGATGAAAGGAAGATAGGGAGTGCAATGGGCAAGATGAAGAAAGGAGATAAAGGAGAAGAAAACGATGCAGGAAGAGAAGGAGATGAGAAAGGAGAGACAGAGGAGGAGGGGAAACAATCGGACAGGTGAGCGAGCGTATACCTGGTTGGTGGAGAGCAGTGCATTCTGGGAGAGGAGCAGCTGGACCAGCACGTGCAGGCCGGATGTGAACACGCCGGCCAGGATGGCCCAGGTGAGCGGCAGCGGCAGCATGCTGTAGGTGGCGAACAGCGTGAAGAGCACGTAGCCCGCGCCGTCGCCCAGCAACCCGTAGCCCAGCGCGGCGGCCAGCACCTGCGTGGCCATGGCCGCCCACGTGACCGCGCCGCTGTACTGCAGGTAGCTGTGCGACGTGGTGTCCTTCCGCACCGCCACCAGGGCGCAGATCACCGCCTCCACGCCCGCGAAGAAGCCGAGCAGCCCCCCTTGACGGGGTCCATGCGCGCGGGGGCGAGCGCGAGGTGCAGCGCGAGCAGCGTGACTTTGGTCGCCACGTCCAGGACGTTCATCACCGCCACCGACTTCCGCCGCTGGCCCAGGAAGTAGCGCTGGTACAGCCGCTCCAGCTCGCGGGACTTGAAGGCGTTCCGCAGGGTCGGGAAGATGACCCCCCGGTAGGTGTAGCCCCGGTTCAGGAAGAAGTCCGAGTCGCTGGGGGGGCAGTCGAGCTGCAGGAAGCCCAGGTCGCTGCTGGCGCGCTCCGGGAACACCTTGGTGCCCCCGTTGTTGTGCCGGTCCCCCGCGGGGCGCGGAGGCTCGCCCCCCCCGGCGGCGGCGCCCCCTGCTCGTGGATGAACCGCTGCTCGGTGATGTGACGCACCGCGTTCTGCCACAGCAGCCGCTTGGGTCGCGCGCTGCCGCCGCTGCTGCCGCCGCTGCCGCCGCTGCTCGGGCTCCGGTTGCCGGTGTGAAGCTCCTCGCTGCCGCTGGAGCACCGAACTTCGGACAGCTCCATCCCCGCCCGCCGCCCGCTGCTGTCGCGCTTCTTGTTTTCTCCCTCCTATCGGTCAAATCGGTCAAATCGATCCCAGCCGTGAATTATCTCAGCGGCTCGACGTCCTCTCGTGCGCATCGAACCGGAGCCGCGTGGCTGCGTAACGCGCGGCTGGAGGTCATCATCATCATCATCATCATCATCATCTTCATCGCGCGAACGATTCCGCTGAAGAAGCAGCGCGTAAATCCGACTGGAGTGGAAACGCATCTCCCGCGTCTCGGTGCGTCTCGGTGCGTCTCGGTGGATCACCGGGCGGCGGCTCCGAGCAGCGGCTCGAGCCACCGGGCGCGGACCGTCCGCACCATCAGGGCGCCGCGGCGTCACCGTGGAACCAGCGTGGGGGTGGGGGGGGGGGGGGGTCGAACAGCAGAGAAACGGACTTTCAGGTCGAACCCCGGGACATGGCTGTGCGTCGTCGGCGCAGCAGCCGGTTGGCGCGCGCGTCACGGTAACCCAACTTCAAAGAAAATGCGTTTTCTGTGCATTTCGTAAAATATATCACAAAGATATAAATCCGGTGAGGGGGGGGGGGGCAAAGAGGGAGACAATCCGCAGGTGTGTCCGGTTCTCTTTAAACCGGACAACATTAACAACTGTCGACCTGCCGCGCACCGCGTCAGCCCGGCGGCGTGGATCGAGCCCCCGCTTGCCTGGAGGGGCTGCGGCGGCGGGGCGGGGGGGGGGGGGGAGGGCAGGACGCGGCGGTCCTGTCGCAGTCCCGCTCCGTTGTCCCACCGAGGAGAGCAGGAGCGAAACAAAGTGTCCACAAATGATGTCCGGCGCGTCCCCGATGATGATGAGAGCCTCCTTCCTCCTTCCTCCTCCTCCTCTTCCTCCTCCTCCGGTGAGCCGTTTCTCCGCGTGAGTCCTCGCGGTTTCCCCCCTTCCTCTTCCTCTTCTTCCTCTTCTCCGGTGTTTGAAAGCAGCAGGAGCCTCCGCGTGGAGGATGTGCGGAGAGAGTCAGCTGGGCTCCGGGATGACGTCACAGTCACCTCTGCATCCGCCCCTTTCCCTGCCTCCTTATCGTCCCACGAGCTTCCTCTTTTTTGTCCTCCACTTCTGCTCTCTTTCTCTCTCTCTTTCATCTCCTCCTCTCTTTCTTCCCTTCCATCCCTGATAAAAAATGTCCTCCCGTCTTCTGTCCTTTTGTCCCTTGTCCACATTTCGCTTCTCCGCAGTTCATTCGGACCATATGTGAGTAAAATAAAAGCAGCTTTATTGCTCAGACACGCATCCATCACGGGTCACCCCCCACCCGGTACCTCTGGGATGGGGGGTGAGTCTTTATGTCACTTTGGTATAAACTCCGCCCCATTAAGGGCGTCAAGTTTAAAAAACAAACAAACAAAAATCTAAATTATAGCCCCGGTGACAAAACTGGATTACGACTCTAATCTAAGGCCTTGAAATTTTAATCACAAAGAACAAATGCTGAAAAGGAGGCGTTCCCGGGAGACACCCCTCGGAGACGCCCCCCAGAGACGCTCCCCGGAGACGCCCCTCGGAGACACCCCTCGGAGACGCCCCTCAGAGACGCTCCCCGGAGACGCTCCCCGGAGACGCTCCCCAGAGACGCTCCCCGGAGACACCCCTCGGAGACGCCCCCCAGAGACGCTCCCCGGAGACGCCCCTTGGAGACACCCCTCGGAGACGCCCCCCAGAGACGCTCCCCGGAGGCGCCCCTTGGAGACGCCCCTCGGAGACGCTCCTACCGTCGTCCTCCGCAGATCTCAACTCGGGGGGGGGGTCGCCGGCTAAAGCGAGATTAACTGGGATTAATTCAGACTGTCAGCAAAATGCCGAAATGTAGACAGGATGGGGAAGGAAATGTGCCCAGCGGAGACGGCATTTGCCCCCCCACCCCCCCTTACACTGTTTGCTAACATCTTGTCCCACTTTCCTTATCTGAGAGGAGCCGGACCGAAGCCTGTCAGAGCTCGCTGGACTGGGATTAGATCGGGTGAAATTATTCCTCCTAAACCTCGAGGTCCTTCTGAGGAGAGGCAACCCCCCCCCCCCCCCCCCCCCCCCCCACTTTGAGTCACGCGTGGCTCTGGGCGAGAGGAAAGTTGCCTCTTTGCTATTCGGTCTATTTTTACCCTCCTTTCTTCTGCAGATTTATTCTGATGATTCCCAGGAAAGGCAAATTCCTGAAAATCCTTCCCCACGCCGAGAACTAACCAATCAGAACGGCGTCAGAACCCAAACAGTTTGAGTCAGGTTCCATTATTAAACAACGCCATGTCCAAAGTGGTGCTGATGTTCCGGGACCGAATGGCGGGTTCTTCTGGATCTATAGATCCGCAGCTTTTGAAGACGCAACAAACCCGTTTGTCCACCACTGATCCGACGGCGTCTCGCTGGAGGCGGCACAAACAGAACCTCCTTCGTTGATAGAGGATCTAGAACCCTGATGCTCTTCATCTACACGGCCGTGCCCTCCTCCTCCTCCTCCTCCTCCTCCTCCTCCTCCTCCTCCTCCGCTCTTCAGGAGGCCATTGATTTACGAAGCTCCTCTCGGTTTCATGCGTCGCCGCTTCCTTCCAGCCGTGATTTATTCGCGTTTCCCCATGAACGATCACCTCATTAATGAAATTGATTAATTGGCGATCTGGTTTCTGCACCATTTCCCCCACCGATGAACCCCGCCGAAGGCTTTGGACACTTAATTTGTTTGAGAGTGGAAGCAGCTCCGCCCATTACCTTAAACTACCAATCAGGATTCAGCAACAGGTAATCACAGTCTCGTTGTGATTGATGATCAGTTAAATACCAATAAGCAGGTGAGCCTGGGAGGCGGGAACCACCGCAGCCACATTAGCTGCTAATCCACTTTATCAGCTGTCGTGATCACATGATCAATCGCCTTCGTGTGTTCAGACCAGGTTTCCGAGGGTCCAGTCGGCATTAGCGTATAGCGGGACATCGGAAGCCTCCTCGATGATGTCATAGCTGCTGCATGCAGATCACGGCATCACCGGGAGGATGACACAGATTGAGGATGCGGATCTCGGGGCTCGAACTCGCCACCTCGTTTTTCCTGAGGCGCCTGCATCAAACCGCCTCGAATCGGAAGGACAGGATTTAAAAGAAGCCGCTAAACAGAAGTGACCCATTAATGGAGGCGTGCTCCCAGGTGATCAGCGTTAATCACCGCACCTGTGTGTGTGTGTGTGTGTGTGTGTGTGTGGTTTGAGTGCATTCTTTTTCTGAGGTTTCCTTTTTTGTTTCCGATTGAGAAAATGATTCAGTTGCTCCAAATCTGTAAATCTCATTCTGATTCCAAGCAAAGTGCGATGGCACCGGCGTTAATGTCCAACTGGAGGAGGAGGAGGAGGAGGAGGAGGGGAGGGTAAAAAGCTCAGCCGCCTTCCGTTAGATAAATAGAGGTTAATAATTACTCAGATAAAGGCTCTGTCCGGACTGGGTCGGTGATCCGGACCAATCGGGGGGTTAAAGACGGAGGCTCTGCAGGAAAAGCAGTCGGATTTTCTGGATTTTCCCATTTACTTATAATGGAGGCTTTTAACAAATCATATCTTGTCAAATATGCATTCAATTCAGCAAAATCAACTCTGATTCACTTTTACTTCTCATGTTTGGTGTACAAAGATACCAAGAACAATCTAGAACCTTCTGAAGATGATCCAGGTCACCGTGGCGATGGTGTAAATCCAATAAGGAGGGGAATGAGCTGCTTGGAGGAGGTAAGTGCGTGACTCTCTGCACCTGCGTGTGCACCGTGTGATCAGGTCCTCGGCCAGATGGGAAACCAGGCCTCCGTTTTTTGCTTCTGTAGTCCGTGAAACACGTCGGTGGCAAAACGACATTCGTGTGGGAAGTTCCGTAAATGAACCAAGAAAAGAAGCTGCTCTTGTGTTGAGAATCGTCCTCGTGCCAGTTTTAATCCTCGGGACGGGATTAGAGGCGCGGTCGAGACGATGGGAGGCCAGGTTCTGGAAAAGCATCCCCGTTTGAGCTTGCTGCAAATCACCAGCCGTGCTCGGCATCGTTTCTGAGAGGCAGCCCGAGCGGATGAGTCATCAGAGGAGCGCTTTCCTTCTTCTTCTTCTTCCCCTCCTCCTCCTCCTCATTCCTCCACTCCCTTGCTTGTAATCTGCTGAGCTCAGCTTTCCCATCCATTTGGCCGCCGGTCCGAGTCGTTTGGCATGAAGACGCAGAATTAATCATCCGTAATCAGAGAATGATCAATGCAAACACTTTTCTGTCGTATTGATTGACCAGGAGAGAAGCTCAAATAAAACCAACCAACTGCGATTTAAATTCTAGACGATGTCTGACTGTCATTTGCATCTAAATGCAGACTTTAATTAGACTTAAATTGTTCCATTTTAATTTCTGATTTTTTTTTTCTACCCTGCTTTGCTTAATTAAATGACTCGCTTTAAAAATCATAATTAGATTTTTCGGTACTTGCAATGATTGTTTTTGTTCTATCGCAAAATTAGGGTTTGCAGCAGCGTCAATGTTGCGACAAAAGGTTTTGGACAACATTGGAGAAACACAGCATTTCGTGAACTTCAAGATGCGTTCAGGCGCAGCAATAAGCGTAGGTCAGACGCGTCTTGTTAGCATTCAAAGCCCAGCGCACAATCACTGTAATTATGTGCGAAAAGGAGAAGACAATAGGCGGTGACTGCAGCGGATTTAAAAAGCGACCTGCTGATGTTTAAGCTCCCGATGAGCTATTTTTGGGTCGGCGCTGTGGATTTGACGCCAGAATATCGGAAACCGCCGTCAGAAAAGTGAAGCGGGCGGGAGCAGCGGGAAGAAAGAAAACGCACAGATGGTTTGACCTTCAGTGATGCTGCGTACAAAAACACAGTCATATAGCTGAACACAATCAACCCACACACAACAACAGGCGGCATCGTCTGCTATTACTACGGCAACCAAGCAGACGGTACGTCCATGTTGTTGTGACGGATTGTGGTGCCACAACACAGAAGTCTGTGTTTTAATAAATAATAATTTTAATATAATTAATACATTTTAACAGCAGTCCGTTCTTGTTCTTTTTTTAAATATATAATCCTCATCTTCCCGGAAGAATTCATTATAGCTTGTTCAAAAGTATTTTGTCGTCGCCTTGCCTTTTCTGCGGCTAATCACTGCTCATCCTTGTGTCGTTAAATTGGGGCACCGCAAGGACGACTGCTCGGACACTTTTACTTCCTGACTCGTATACATGAACTCATCAGAAGAGAAAAATGAAAAGTAAGATGTTGGGCCGGGGTCTAATCTCTCTACAAGTAAATCTGAATGGACTGCCGGAGCAGTCGGCTTCATCCCGATCAGCGTTCCGGGCTGGATACTGTCAGGTCGACGCATCGAGCCACTGAGCTCATTCGCTGTGTCACATGACGTGAGTTTGTCCCGCTGCCAGACACGAAGGCGCTGAAGCTTCTTCCCCTCAGCTGACAAAAGATGTCACCTCCCAAAACGACTCCTGACGGCAGCTTCCAGCACCGATTCAACTAACACAGATTTACACACTAAATACTACACTGTAGGATTTGAAGAATAAAAAAAAGTCTTCTCTTAAGGTGGTTCAGAAATGGAACCTTTTTTATATATATATGAACTTGCTGCCTAGATATCTGTTTTTCAGGGTAATGGTTGGTTATAAAATATTTAATCCTGGTTATGACAGAATGAATCAAACTTTAGCAGATAAGCAGCTCAAGATCGGTGGTTGGTTGCTAGAGATATAAAATTGAACTGGTTTTGTCTGCGTCGCACCCTCCACCATGTTTGATAAGTTCAGCATAGAACACAAACGAGTAAATTGGTCTGAAACCATGTGTGTGTGTGTGTGTGTGAGAGAGAGAGAGCGAGAGAGAGAGAGATAATGAGCAGCTGTTGTCGACCCTCTCCAGGACAGGATGTCGTATTTTCTGTGGCTACACGGTGGCGGTTCCACACGTCAAACCAACACAGACAGAAACGGACCAGTAATGAGGCTTCAAAATTCAGACAGCATGTGTGTGTGTGTGTGTGTGTGTGTGTGTGTGTGTGTGTGTGTGTGTGTGTGTGCGTGCGTGCGTGCGTCTGTCTGTGTATGTCCTCTTGCAGCAGCAATCTGACTTTGGACACTAACCGTAATTTACAAAACCAAACGAAATTTGCAGCAAATTAAGAGCAGCCGTCTGATTTCACAAAATGTTCTGATCTTATTTTAAACACTTGTTCAGACAATAACAGATAAAAAATAAAAATAGAAAAACAAACGCCTGTTCGAGCTGCGAAAGCGCCATTTTAATTAAAACGACCTTATTGTCTGGTTTTGGCCGTGCATCGTTTTCCATCAGCGGTAATAAAACTGTTGTCGCGTCAGCATCCAGGTGTCAAACATTTGGTAAAGTAAGAGCACGGATTGGTAAATTAATTTTATTGGGACATAAAACTGTGTGTCATCTGCATGGCATTGAACATTTTTCGCTAGCATCTCTGTGAGACTATCCAATGCTTTTGGATATCTAAATGTTATATTTTCTAATCAGAGCTAAGCAGAAATTCTAGCTGTCGTTGACGTCACAATTCAGTTTAAAGCAAATTATTAAAGTTGGATTTTGACATTTTTGTGTCAAAGGGGAAATTAATTCGATTCCGATACATTAGTTTACACAAACAGACTCACAGCTATTCCGAGCAAGCAGCTGGATTATAGATTATTTAAAACATCCCTGGAAATCAAAAGAAGTCAGTTTTAAGTCAGCTGAAACATGAAGTAAAACGGTTCTATAGATCTACGAAGCCTGCGTCTCCTGAAACGGCATGAAGTGCAGGCGTCAAGCGGCTTCGGTGGCTAATGACGTGAACCTTTGAATTTCTCTCTGTCATTTCAATCTGCTAACCGTCTGAACATTTCAAGTTTCCCCGTTCCACAGGAAAGACGGCGGTGTGAAATGAGGTCGCAGATTCACGCGTCCAGTTTGAGGATGTGTTGATTCCTCGGTCGCAGAAAAGGTTGAGCCGCAGCGACCGTTGGCGACTGATATTTCTTGCAGTGTGGCCTCGTCGACCTCCCTGTATGATTAACCTGACAGCTGGGATGTCGCGCAGCGCGAAAGCACTGCTATCAAAACTGTGAACTGGCTGCAATAATTAATGGCTTCAGCTCGGCGAGGTACAATGCAGCAGCGCAGCTGAGGCTACGAGGAACAGAAGACCCCATGAAACGGGGCGGTGGGGGCTGTCCGGATACGCCGGGACAAGACGTGCAGCCACGCTGCCTTCAGTTTGACTGACAGAACAGGAAGAACAAATGAACGAGTGGAAGCTCTAAAAAAAAAAACTCCAGAGAAATGATGAAGCCGAAACCGTCTTTAGCCGTTTTAGCTTCGTTAACCCCCCGTTCGTTTGGGGACGACTTCATGAGCAGCTGACTTGAGAACGGTGGCGCTAAGCCGCCGCTGGTCCCACAGACGTGTTGTGGGTTTTAGCTGTGTGTGTGTGTGTGTGTGTTTGTCATGCAGCGCACAGCGAGTGTGTCCTCTGAATGAATCCACCCGGCCAAGGTCGCACCTGTAAAGGTCGGCGCCGGTCCTGAACGGGTTGGTCAGCCAGCTGTCGAAGAACTTTGGCGACGGAGGCAAGGAAAAAACTTCCCTTTAACAGGCAGAAACCTTGAATAGAACCAAAGACTCATAGTTGTGGGAGGGGGGGGGGGCATCTATCTGGGCCTTTTGGATTGAGAAAGAGAGAGACAGAGGTAGAAAGACAGTGAGACAATAACAGAGACAAGGACATGTAGGAGGAGAGTCCTAAACAATGAGAGGGAGAATTAGCGCTGAGCGTCGCTAACGGAAGTCGCGGGACTTAGCTGGAGCGGTGAACTGCATCCCGATTTAACCGTCCGTTTAATGAATTAAAATGCAATCCGTCTGCCTCGCCGGCTCAACGCCTGCCTTCACGTACCCTCTGGAGGACAGCCGCCGCGTTAGCGTCCGCCACAGCTAGCGTCCGCCTCTGAGTGGTCTCAGAGGCCGGTGCTAGATTACGTCTTCTATTGTGTGGTTCTGTTAAACGAGGATTCAAACTGATTCAGGTGCGTGCCGCTGAAGGGGGGAGAAGTCTCACCTGTGACGTCAAACAGGTCCCCACAATGAAAGAAGCTGCGGATTCCTGACGTACCTGAACTGCTCAGTCGTTTATTATGACGGAGGCATTAGCAGAACCCGTCCTGTGATTCTGTTTCACGCCCCAATTACCTTCTGGGGACAGACCTTCATCGTCATCATCTCGCTACCAGAATAAACTCCTCATCCTCGGCATCATGTGTTCATTTAGACTCGATCAACAAAATAAAACTTCTTTCATGACGGAGGAATGCTAATGCTAATGCTAACGACTGATTAATGTGCTTCTTGAAACTGTATGGGGCAGTGCGTGTGTGTGTGTGTGTGTGTGAGTCACTGACTGGAGGTTAAGACCTTTGACCTTTCACTTTTGAATTCTACTTGTCCTGTCCTGGGTTTTATCGCTGGTGTCAACGCGAAACAAGCGCTCCCCTGTGAGCCATTGATCAGGCAATGATCCAATCAATGACACGTTAACCTCGCCGCGACCCTAGATCGCCGGGTAGCCGCGTAAACATCGGCCGGCTCGTTACCAGAAGGCCTCACGTTCAACGCCACCAGAGGCCCGGCGGCGGCGGCACAGAGCCGGAGGCCGGGGGCAGAAACCGACTGCAGGGGGGCGACGTGGAGAAAGAAGGGCCGATGAAGACGAGCAGGAGAAAAAGAAAGACAGTCTAATTTCTTCAGCGACCACAGGCGCCGTTTCAAATGTCACTTCTTTAATTAGAGATGCAAAAAAAGGAAAAATAATACCACAAACGAGCGAGGGAGAGGAAGAGGAAGGGTCTGATTTAATCAGGGCTGCTGGCTGTAGGCGATGCTGCAGCATGCTCTTCATCAGTCAGGATGAACACTGGAAACACAGAAACCCGCCGACCCGAAGAACTTTCCTGTTGGACCCCAGCAGGACGGGAGGAGAAACATTTACCTTGGAGAAAAGGTGCAGGAACGAAGGCGATGTGGAGAAACATGTGACCGGAGGAGAGATCCGGGCCCCTCGGCCCCCCCCTCGGCCCCCCTCGGCCCCCCTCGGCCCCCTGAAGCCCCCCTCGGCGCCCCCTCGGTCCCCTGAAGCCCCCCTCGGCCCCCCCTCGGCCCCCTGAAGCCCTCCACGTCTTTTGTTCACTGACATTTCCTCAAGAGCAGATTTATTGGCCCACATAATAATGATAATAATTTAAAAAAAAGATGGCTTCACACGATGCGACCCACATCCCCCCCGTAAACGCCATCGGGAGTATGAGGGATGGGACACAGCGCTAACCACTGCTGACTTCCAGTCCGTCCACAGACTCGCTGCCGTCGGTGGAGGAGCGGCGCCCAGTTCTTCCCGTTTTCTCCGGGGCCCTTCCTCCCACTCGATCGCGCCAGGCAGCCTGTCGCCTTCGTCTGTTTGACAATCGGCCACCTGCTCGGCCCAATCCGGCGCAGTTTGGATCCGAGCGGAACACAAAAATGTGTGCGGACAGACTTCCGCCATGTAGCGGTTTGCCGTCGCCGTGAGAAACCGCAGAAGGAGTCGGAGCGTCTTCGTCGCTTCAGACGGTGAAGGTGACGCCTCTAAATTTAACGGACGGCGTTGCCACGTTACACAGAAGCGGTAGAAAAAGACGCGGCGGGGTTGGCCCGGGGACCCGTTCATCTGTCACAACGCGGGAAATGAACATAAATGATTATTGATCTTTATTTAAACTCCCTCTCATTGCCTTCCTGTCGCTCAATCAGTCAATTGGAAATGGATCAATATGCGGTTTTCTGTTGCTAATCATCACAAATATCTGACCGGCAATGAGCTCTCAACTGATGATGATGATGATGATGATGATAATGATGTGGGTTAGTTCAGCCCAACCCAAAAGCAGAACCACCCAGAATTGGGTGCATTAGCATGGCTAATGCTAACATGCGTTCAGGCCTGGGCCGACGTTCTTGTCCAGACCTCTCGGCTGAGTGAAGACGTTAAGCAGAGGAAGTGGACCGTGGTTTTCATCATCATCATCATCGTCATCATCTGGAGAAACAGACTTTTGGGTTTGGTTCTACCACGTCTCTCGTCCCTTCCCTTCGTCTTTAATCGTCTCCCAGATGTGTTTTCCTATCTGAGCGCCGCCGCCTCACGTTGTGCCTCTGAACGCCGAGCTGTGATCGCATTCCGCATTGAGATGCAGATGAAGGACCGACCCGCTCTGATGCTAAAAAAGGCTTCATTGGAGGCAAATTAATACTGAGTTTGTCTAAAGTCATATGCAGAAATCTTTAATCAAACCGGTGTTGTTGTTTTGTTTTCTTTATTTCTTTTTATAGAACATAATTATAGAAATTAATGTCTTGTGATTTATTTTGTTTTGACACCGTTTGTTTTGTTATTTATTTACTGCAGTGTTTGTTTCTTTTAATTTTAATTACTTTAAATGAGGGTGAAGAAGTCATTTTTAAAAGGTAATGTAAATAATAAAAGAACCCTATAATTATTTTCTCTAAGAACAAACATGCCAGAAAGAAAAGTGATTTTTAACCCAAGCACCGTGATTACATTGTAAATCAGCCAAGTAATAAATTAACTTATATATAATAGGCCGTCTGCCTTTGTTTTACCTGTAGAGGTCACATGATCGCTACCTGAGGCATCATTGAAGAGCAAACTCGTGGTGCCTTCAAGGAGGTCAGGACATCTGAAATCTGACATGGATTGGTCAACTTGTTTTCTACAAAGACAAATCCCTTCCATGTTCTCTTTCCAGTCTGCGTGAGAATGAATGGGAGGATGATTAGCGAGCTAAGCTACTGTTTGTGCATACGCCGACGTCTGCATTGTGTGTGTGTGTGTGTGTGTGTGTGTGATGGCACGTGGGCTGAAATCATGAAGGAAAAAGAAAAGCAGGAACAATAAAAAGCCTGCGTTGGCCTCAGAACCACAGCTGCTGTCATCTCCGCTCAGCGAAGCCACAAAGGACATCCTGTCAGAACCTCCGACGGCTGATCCCGACGAGTAATCCTCTCCGTTCCCGCTCCACTCGTTTTTTTTTTTACCTCCACCGAGGAGGTTACGTCATCGCCGGCGTTGGTTTGTCTCTCCGTTAGGAACATTACTGACGGATCGCGATTACATTTTCAGAAGATGTTGGGAATGTTGCCAGGAAGAGATGATTACATTCCGGCGATGATCCAGAAGAGATCCTGGATTCTGGATCAGTTTGACATTGCAGTCAATGGAGCTTCAAAAGTTGTTCCTCAATATTCCGGTTTATTATTTACCGATGTTTATGGACATTGACACAATAATGTGGGTGGGGGGGGGGGGGGGGGGGGTCTCTGTCTCGCCACCGAATGTCTTCTGGTTCTGATCCGGAATAAGGTCAGGAAAAAATATGACATCTGAACACTTTTGATGCTGATCCAGATCACCATGTGGACGGTGTAAATGCAATTAGGAGGGGAATGAGCTGCTTGTTGGAGGCCTGCGCTCTCTGGGTGCTTTTCTAGTTTGTTAATGGAAATATCTGAAAGTCAAGTTTTTATTTTAAGGTGATGCGTTCATTCCGATTTGCTTTTTTTTTTTTAGCCTCATCAGGGATGTAATCTGAATAAAAAAGCACGGGTCAGAGATTCTCTGAGGAAGATCAACAGCTTTGTGCAGCTTCATTTAACTGACAAACGTGTGTGTGTGTGTGTGTGTGTGTGTGTGTCCAGAGATAACAAGCCAAGGTTACAGCTCTGTCCTGCCTGCAGATCAACCAATGATCTGTCACAGCATCGATAAACAGCGCGACACACGAGAGCGTTCGGCTCAATTATTCATCGCTAAACTCTTTTGTCTCCCGTTAGCAGATCGATAGCGTCTATAATTAGCTTCCCAACGAAGGCGAGCAAGCACACCGCATTAAATATCATCTTTCCAAATTACGTTTGTCCGCCCAACGTTTTTGCTCGTGGAAAGAACAGCGCGGAGGCGGGTGGAGGGTGTCATCGTTCTAAATATAGGGATCGATTGCTTCATTATTTACAAGCGACACAGCTCGGTATTGATTTCTGCAAAAAGAAATAAACTGAAAAACTAGAACATCACTCAGAGAGCGCAGACTTCAGCCGAGCCCCTCAGCCCCCCCCCATATGTTGATTTACACCAATAACAAAGGTCCTACATTTATTTTATCTCTATTTTTAGATTCGACTCGACTGGAATCGACTCGGCTATAAGACGACGCTTGTTAGAAATCTCTACCAAAACACAAGTCTCTAATACAGATAGAAATATCTCTAATATCCGCAATCCGGATCCGATCTGGATTAAACTCAGTGGTAAGACGGAGATCCCCACCCAACATGACTGTGTTGAATTCCGTAAACATCGGTCAATTATCAACCGAGATATTTAGGAACACATTTTGAAACTCCATTTACCGCAACGTTGGATGAAATTCAAAGTGATCCAGAATCCAGAATCTCTCCTGGATCATCACCAAAGTTTAATTCCCTTTTCCTGATAACATTCGCAACACGTCCTGAAGATTTCATCAAGATCCGTCCATAACGTTTTGAGTTATGTTGCTAAAAGACAAACAGACAAACCAACGCGGCGATTTCGTAGCCTCCTCCTCGGCGGCTGATTGGTTGTCTGTTGTTCAGAGGGGCGGAGCTCGGCGGTGATATTCTTAGAACGCCGCTATGACAGTGTGGAACTGTGAGACACGGCGGCGTGGTCGCCAGTCAGGCATCAGGACCCTTCGATGATATACCTTTGCTATAATCCTCCCTCGTCTGCCATCTGGCGCCGCTCGTTTCGCTCGGTTAATGTGACGTTCGGTTCCTGCTAATTAACTCTGTTTTGATTATGATGAATATTCCTCCTCTTTTTTTTTTTTAACATTAAGCCCAGATTCCCCACGACGTCCTCGGACCAGACAAGCTGCCGATTTTATTTGAAGGGCCAACATTTCCACCGGCACGGAGAATTTAATCCTCCATATCCCGCGGCTAGCTCGGCGCTCCTCCCTCCCTCTCTGCGCTACTTTACTAAAGTCTCCTCTCCGTAAGCTGATGATCCGTTTGCTTAATAAAACTCAGGAGAATGATACTTGGGCCGCGGCAAAGCTTCTTAACCGGGTTCCCTGTTCCCGCAAGCGTGACCTTAAATAGTAGAGTACGTCAAATAGTACGGAACTGCGTACAGAATGTAAATATATGAATGTCGAAGGAAGGAAAATCAACTCTGAGTCAACCAGATTTTCATTTAACAATATTTCCAGATGTGTCATGGACACAGAGGGAGGGAGGGAGGGATCCTAAAACAGCGCAACACTGCCCTCTATCTATCTATCTATCTATCTATCTGTCTGTCTGTCTGTCTGTCCTAGGAATTATTTCTTCACTGTCAATATCCTATCCCGAATAAAGTTTTTTCTTCTTTTTTTTTTATGTAGAAGAACGCTTTATCTTTCAGTTTTGCTGAAAATGGAAAAGATGTTTAATTGGATCGGCTTTCTCAACGGCTTTCCAGGAAGTTTTGTTCAAATCAGTAAAAAAAAAAAAAAAAAAAAAGTATTTGCTCTTAACAAATAAAACTGACTCCAAATTGTCTTCACTGTTAGAAAAATTAAAAAAAGAAAAAATAATGGTGGTTCAATCAAACGACTTTATGCCATAATGTCTCATGTTACTGATCCACACATCTTTTCCTGAACTCCTAAAACTGTATTTATAAAATCTGTACACACAGAAAGTACCGTTCACTCCATAAAAGTCATGAACTCCCACCCACCTGTCTCTGCAGGCGATCAATCACCCATCGTCTCTCCATCTGTCTGCTTCAGGACTTCGTTCCCCCCCCCCCCCCCCCCCTCAGTTGGGGATGACTCATTGATGTCGTGCGTTGAAGTCGGTGCGTCTCTTTGATCAGCAGCGCTAACGTCACACAAACTATCGATCGATCTCGTCTCCGGAAAGATATTTTAGACTGAAGATGAGAAAGTTTTGGGATTTTATTTGTACAGTTTTCTATCATAAAGCCTATTCTGCAAATGACGTTTGAATTTTCCTGATACAAAAGTTTAACCTTTGCATAATTAAGGGATCCATCCAGCGTCCGTGACGCCCGCCGGCGTGCCGTTCGTTACGGCGGCTCGATGATTTCTTCTTGACGACAACGCCTCTAAACTAAAATGTCCAAACAGGTCGATGGCGTCCTGAACCGTCTGGCGGACATCGGACTTCGTTTGACGGAGTGCTCCAGGGCCATTACGTGTCATCCGCGTGCCTCCTCTGATCTGCTGTCTCCATGGTGACACACACACACACCATCACACGCCGTCGGTGTCTCAATGCGATGGCTGCCGTTTGCATCTGACGCGTTTTCGTTTAATTCAGGCGTCACAATCCTTTCAGGATCGCCTCGGCCCTGCCTTGTAGACGCTCTAAACTTTGTCCATCCTGTTCACGACGGACATTTAGCGATTCCTCTGCAAGGATTTAAACATTTAACGACTACACGGATTAATCCGGAAGAGTCGGAAGCCCCGCCTGGGATTAGCGTGCTTTTAATGCTACTTAGCGTTCAGGTTAGAAAGGCATTAGGAGTCACCGTTACGCCGCTTTTGTTTGCTTTTTTGTCTTTCACCCGTTTGGCTGTTGAAGGTGAAGCTAACCGCTAGCTCTGACGACGTTAGCGAAGACCACATGGCGTCCCGCCTCCATCGACGCTTCCCGCTTCCGCCTCTGCACCGACATGTGGTCGTCCCGTCATTAGCGTAATTACGCAAACAGGATCTGCGTTGGTTTGTTTTTATTTTCATTGGGCCGGGCGGCCGAGTGCCGTTTGACAGACGTTCGGAACGCCGTCTGCGGGGGCAAAGCCTTTAATCACCGCTAAATCCGTTGGAACGGCCCGGAAAAGGCCCTTAGGAGCTTAAAAAGCACAACCAGCGCACTTTCACACACATTTCTGGATTATCACCACGTGGCGGACGGTCGCCATGGTGACGCCCGTTCTTTAGACGATGCTGCCAGGTAAAATAAAGAAGGTGGAAGTTTAATGGAGAACGGAACGACGTAGAAGTAGAAGCTAGAAGAAGAAGAAGAAAACTCTCCATCCACGTCATGATGCATTTAATGACGTCAGGGTTTCATCTGGGCACTTCTGACCAATCACTGCAGGTCATTATCCGTCCAGTCAGAATCCATTAAAAAAAAAAAAGAAAAAAAAAAATCCAATGGATCGTGTTTGAGGTCTACAAAATAAATCACAGCCATCTGCGAGTGTTCCTGTTTACCGGCGCAGGTAAACACCTCGTGGGTCAAACGTTTCCGCCTGTGACTGGTCACGTGACAGGGCTTAGACTTTTAACTCGTGACGCGCACCTTAGAGAACGTCGTAACGCGTTTATGACGTCTTAAGTCAGACCTCAGCTTTAATTAGCTGTGTGTGTGTGTGCGCGCGCGCGTGTAGTTCCTGCTCTGACACACACACACACACACACACACACACACACGCACACTTCCGTGTTGCGTGTCGCCGTAAAGCAGGAAGCAGTGTGGTGACGCGTGGGTGTTAAACGTCCTCTGCGGTTCATCCACAGGTATGTTCCGCTCGCGGACGCGCCGGCGTGTGGACTAACCCCCCCCCCCGCCGCTGCGTGTCGTGTCCGGCGGGTGTAAACAGGTGATTTCCCCGTGACGGAGCCGCCATTCCCATGCCAGGTGAGGGGGACGGAGCAGCAGGAGCTACAGCCGGGCTAACGAGCTTCACGCTCGGCGTGCGCTGCAGAGGAGCTGCGGCGCGTTAGCAGCGGGATGCCAGCCGGTAAGCTCCCGTGGGTGTGTGCGCGTGTGTGCGTGTGACGGGGACAGTGAACGCGTCTTTGCTGCCTGTCGCGCGCGCGTGTCCCATGTTGCGTTTACTGTCACTGGCATCGGATGAGTTCAGACGTCAATGAAGTGATGAATGGGTCACGTGAAGATGACGTCATGTTTAGGGTTTTTTTTTTGTATTGTGGATGGGCTGTTGAGACGACGACCCCCCCCCCCCCCCCCACACACACACACACACACACACACACACACACACACTTACCAAATATTTACGTTTCCACGGAAACGATGCAGAGGGAAAATACACGGGGAAAGTTTCAAACAGATAGTTATAAAGCGTTAACTAGTTGGTTAACAAAGTGTAGCTCCGGTTATAAAGAAAAGTTTAGTTCATTTAAAATGACATTTTAGTTGTGAATCGTTTTAATCTCGTTTAAATAAGATAGATATTCTGAAGATATTTGATGCTCACACCTTCGCAGGTTACACGAAGTTTCCCGATTTAAGAATCCTCTGGTAGCCACGGATTAGACTAATCCAAGCAGGGAGGTTTGAGGGGTCAAAGGTCACAGCCATTCGGTCCAGCGCCTGCGAGCCTGTCCAGGTGATATTGTCTCGTAGCGGTGGACGTCATCTTTCACTAATGAACCTGTTTCACCTGTAAAATGGTCCAATCAGGTGATTTCTAGCGTTCGCAGCTTTCTCGGCTTTCGGTTCCTCATATCTGGAATAAAAACGTTGATTTTTATAAATTTTCTATTTCTATTTTTGTTTCTATTTCGGGGGTAGCTGGACTTGTGGGCCCCCCCCCCCCCCCCCGGCGTTCCTCTCCTCCAGCATCTGCTCCGGCAGGTAACCAGCTGCTGTTTACCGGAGAACCGTTCTGGCTGCGAAGACAAAAAGCGGGATGAGAAACGAGCGTCCGCGTGCCAGGAATCGTCCGTCCGTGTGGACTCGTTCTGTGTAGAAGCCGTCCCCGGCGGCGGCGGCGCCGTGGGGGGTGGAGCTGCTGTTTCAGACTGCTGATGGCGTCTGGCCGCTGACGGCTCACTGCGGGCGCCGTCTGCGGCTTCAAGGACTCCCAGTGGTAAACTGCTGGTTGCATCAGCATCAGCAGTAATTTGACACCTTCGACATGGTGACGGAACGCCGCCGCGGTTCTGTTGGCGTGTCGGTGATGTGGACCGTGTCCGTCTGTGATCCGGTGAGGCTCGGGAAGAGGCCGGAGTCCCGTTTGATGAGTCATTAAGCATTAGCCCGCCGCGCCGGAAGCTGAGATGGAGACGGCGCCGTAGCGCCGCGTCATTAAGTCGCAATTACCTGATCAGGCGTTTGGGTTTGGGTTTGGGTTCTTTGTTCCGTTTGTCGGTGGGAAGTTTGGCGAAGCAACTTCAGAGCAACACAAAACAAAACTGCTGCGTCAGCATGTTGCGAGGTGCTTTAGGGGCTGATCAATACGGACTAGTGCCACCTGCTGGTCTGGAGGCCCGGTGCAGAATCCATGTGATATCGGGCTGTTGGTTTTCGTCCTTCAAGGTTCAGGCTGGAACTGGATGACATGGAGGTGGAAATGAAGCCGTGCGTGTGTGTGTGTGTGTGTGTGTGTGTGTGTGTGTGTGTGTGATGAGTAGACGGAGCTGCCTATTAATAACACACGCTGATTTCCTGTGTGTGTGTGTCCGTCCACGTCTCCTGGGTCTGTTGTGTTCTAGAGGCTCTCATTATCCTCAAAGTGTTAACCTCCTCAATTGAGGCGTTATGTAGGACGATCCCACCGTCGCTCAGTCGGATGAGCAGACGTTGAGTGTGAACGGATGACCGGACGGATGACCGGACGGATGCCTCCACAGACCAATTGAAGGTGCGCCTGATTGACTTCATTGTTTTGTCCATCGGCCAATGGGACGCTGTCATTGCCTGTCCTACCTGACGTGTGTGTGTGCGTGTGCGTGTGCGTGTGCGTGCGCGCAGGGCGTTCCGAGTGCCCCCTCCTCCCCTCCGTGGGGAACCGGTACCGCTGTGGTTCTGGGTGTTTGGGCGGTTTGGATCTGCAGCCGTGTGCAGATCTGCTGCCGCCGCCGGCGAGGGGAAACACAAACACTGCAAGGTCAGAGATGAGAGTCAGCATGGGGGGGGGGGGGGAGTGGCCACACACACACACACACACAGAGAGAGAGAGTGGGACAGAGTGAGACGGCGGTGGCCAGGTCCAATTGGCAGGCCATCCTCGCATCGCATCCTCCAAGATGGATTCAGAGAACAACGAGTCGGGTAGGGGGCTGTTCCTTCGTGTGTGACTCGCCTGTGTTGTTTTGTGGGGGGGGGGGGGGGGGCTAATAGAAAGCCTTGCAGCAGCCATTGATTTGTCCTCCCTCCCTTAGCTGTCAGTCCTCCCCCCCCCCTTTTTTTTTTTCGGGGCAAACATCATCCTGGAAGTTGATTCTGCTCCTTTGTTGTTGTTGTTTGTTTGTGCTCCAGTTAAACTCAAACTGAACCGAATGTCGGCTCAGACGGACTCCGAGGGTGTCGAGGTGACACATTCACAGGTTCTCTCATTTCTTCTTCTCTGATTTCCATATTTCTAATCATCCCCATTTTTAATATTAGCCTAAAGTGGCGGTTAATAACAGACAGCCAGAGCTCGGTCGCTGCGACCTTCGCTCGGCTCCTGTGACCTTGTTTGAATTTGGTTCATGTTCTATAATCTGGATGTTTGGCCTCGGGATGAAAGCGGTTTTTCCTCGTCTCGGCTCGACTCGGCTGATAAATCGCTGTCAGAGGGCTCGAGTCGTGCGTGCCGCTGGAAAACGGGCGGATTCAGCCTCGTGGCGCCGGTGGAGCTGGCGAGGATGTGCGTTTGGGACCGTGACGTTCCTCAGCCGGCAGCCGGAGAACCGCCATCAGCAGTTCTGTGCGTTTGGACGTCAATCTGACCATGAAGGACTCTCCCGAAGCCGCCGGCTCGCAGATGTCTGATTGGCGGCAGCGCCGGAGCGCCAGAGGTCATCTGTTGACTTTCACGCTCCGTGAAGTCCCTCCCACTTTCTGTTCTGATTTTCATGGACTCTTGTTCCCCCCGCTGTGCACAAAAGTCCAACTGGTCCTCACAAAGGTTGGACGTACAAGCGCACAAACACAAATGAATAGTGACAACAGCTGACTGCTAAATCTGAGCAGGAGGCGTGTCTTCAACACGCACGCCGCACGCAGCTGCTGCAGCGTGCGTCGGCGTTGACGTGCAAACGGCTCAACTTTTATTTCGAAAGCAACGCTCAAGCAAACGTCCCGGATCTGAGCGGGGAGAAGATTCCCGACGCCGGGACTGTTCAAAGATAATCCTTCACAAATGTGCAATGACATTTACCACAAGAGGCTCCCACGCGCTCTTCTTCTTCTTCTTCATCTTCCTCGCCGTCTTCTTCACCTGCTAGCTTTGCTTTAACGTGTCCAGACATTTAGCTGACCTTTAACTTGCACGTCTGGACATTTTGCTGACGCAGAGCTTTTGATTTGTCGGCTTCTGTTTCAGGAAGTTTTTTTTTTTTTACTGTAATAATTTGCTCTCCTAAAAGTCGCGGCGTTGCAGCAAGTTTTTAATGTCGTGCGACTCCGTTCCGTAACAACGTGGCGCGTTTTAACAGAATATCTCCCAGAATGTTTAAAGACTAATTAAACCTAGAATCGGAGGAAGCGGCTGTTCAACTGAATTCAGTTTCTGGCACATGGAGGAGATTTGATTGCTGTCGGTGACGCGATCAGACGCGCTGCAGTCGTTGGATTCGCTCCGCAGCCTCAAACGTCCGTCCACGCGTCCTCCTGTGAAGCTTCACCAACGTGCAGCCGGGGACAGGAAATAGATTTAATTACGGTTAATCAAACATCTCATCAATAAAACGAATGAAATGCTGCGGCGCGAGAACGGCTGTCCTGAACTCACGGCTGGGCTGTTGTTGTTTTTCCACCGGTTAATTTCAGTGTGATTAAACTAAATATGCTATCGATCAGATATCGATATTGATCCGGTAAAGGCATGACACACTAACAGTTGGGCTCCCACTGAGTCAGAATTCACCCGCTGTTCAGGGTTTGACACGCCGTGGAATTTAATTGAATTCCTAAATATCCATTATCGGCACGCTCCGATATTTCTGACATCAACAAACAGAATTAAACCTGCAAGAACGATGAAAACGGCCCCCACTTATCTCTTCGGCTTCGCTATCCGAGCGAGGAATCGGCTGCTAAAAGGATTAGAGCCGAATTCTCGCTGTGCTTCCCGGACGGAGCGGCGTCTCGGCTTTCCCGCCCTTCCCGTAAGAAAATCTGCCGGCGAGATCTCTCCGCCGCTTTCTGATTGGTCACGTTTCATTCTCGGGTTTAGGGTGATGTCCCAAACGCCCTTAAGTGGGGCCCCTCCCGGGTGCACTTGATAGCTGGGTGTTGTTGGTTTTGACGCCTCATGAAACTGATGGCGAGGAGAGGATGCTGGAGGTCAGAAGGTCACCTGAGGACAGGTGGAATGAGAGCCGCTTCAGTTTTCTCGTTATCCGGTCTCATCTTAGAAAAAAGAAACGTAAAATCGCAGCGACAGACTAATCTAAAGGAAATCTACTCGTCGTGTTCGCCCAGCAGGGGGGGGTACAAATATTTTAACATCTCAGGGGAGACTTTTAGGGACGCGTGCCTCACCCGGCTGCCGTTCGGCGCCGCTGTCGCTCACGCCGTCTTATTCTAGGATGAGTTAAGCGATGGAGATGCTCCCGACAACCTCCTCAGCTTCCACGGAGAACACGCCATTAAGAGGCTGACACCTCCCGAGGACGCCTGTCAGCCGCGAGACGAGTGGCGCTGCTGTTGACGGCGGGCTCCGAGGCGAGGCGGTGGCGCCGCTCAATCGTTTGAAGACAGCAGAAGGACGCTAGCTGTTTTTTTTTTTTTAATCAGTCGTTGACCGCCGGCGCTTCTCCCGAGGCTAACCAGACCAGCAGAGGTCGACCAGCAGAGGTCACTGGCGACTAGATTTGAGCACGGGGTCGTGCGAGGTCGTTAAGCAATGCTCTTGATTTCCCTCCATCATTTTTAGAACAAAGATCCTTCTTGTTCTAATGACGGACATCGAGGATTAAAATCGGTTTGCCTGTGACCAAATTTCCAATCTCCCGTCCACCGTCAGCCGTTTTAGTCGACCGTCACACCCACCTCCTCTTCTTCTTCCTCCTCCTCCTCCTCTCCCTCTGTCTGGGGAAACATGAACCGTGAGATTTCATCCGATGCCGTTTCCATTTCCTTCCTTTTGTCTCCCCCCACATGAATATTTAAGTAAGAAGTACAGAGTTTCCTTCGCCTCTGCGACAGATCCGCTATCTACAGCTGGATCATAATTCAATTTGAGCAAAACACATTTATCACATGGCCCAGACCCCCCCCCCGGTTTAATGTTGTACGCGGCGCTACAGGGAAGGTGAGAGTCCTGAAGATGCTATTATCTGATGTCTCCGGCTTGCCCTGGAACATGTATATCTACAAGAATAAGATAAATATGCGGCGCCACGAACGACGGCCAACTTTAAGACTCGGACTCTTTCTGTTGGAAAAATGCCCGACAATAAATAGTAGAGAGATTTCCTCCTCCTCCTTGGAACGCCAGCCGTGCAGCCGTAGCCGTGGGCGGGTCTGCAGCGCGCTTGATATATGGCGGGCAGTTTAACAGGCTTTTTATAAACCATTAAGGCCAATGAGTGGGAGGAGCAACGCCAGGCGGCAGAATTGTAAGAGGCAAAGCGAAAGAAGGACTTTTAGGAAAATGGCCAACGTTGTGGGGGGTGGGGGGGGGGGGGCTGCCGTTATGCATTTCCTAGCCGTATCCCATTGGTGCGGAGGCAGATTAGAGGGGTGCTATTTAAGTACAGACCACGTGGCGTTTATGATGACAATGCTAAGCTACGTGTCTGTAAAGCACCACAGAGACCCCCCCCCCCCCCCGTGGAGAACCCTCGGAGCTGTTCAGACGGTCCTGCTGGTGGCGCCGCTGACGCAGCCAATAATCTGGTGTAAATTTAGATTCCTGCCTGGTTGGAAGTGGAGCGGAGCGATCCGGAGGTCGCTTTGTGTTGCGTCATCCGTTTTTTTTGTTCCTCGGAACATCCCGGGGTCCTTTGCATCGCCCCCCCCCCCCAGCCACTCTCATGTCCCCCCCCCCCTCACTACGTCCATGTATCTTCTCCTGGGTCGTCCTCTAGTCCTGCTCCCTGGCAGCTCCATCCTCAGCATCCTTCTACCGATATAGTCCCCGTCTCTCCTCTGGACATGTCCAACCCATCGAAGTCTGTCCTCTCTCTTGTGTCACATCGGGCGGCAAGTTCACGAGAAGTACGTGCACACTCCCCGTGTCTGCACGTTATCGCCACACAGGAAAAAGCCGCCGTCTAAGAAGCATGATAAAAGTTTCCGCCTTTGAGATGCGGAACTTTTTCTCTTTTTGCCGCGTCATTGCGGCGCGGTCAGGTCGGCGTGTTCTCCTTCCATCCACTCCTCTTCCTTTAACATTCCCCGATGGACGTAAACATTCATCGACCGGATGACAGATTGCCAGCGTGGAGCGAGAGCGCCGCTTTCATCTGCCCGTCGGAGGGCGGGGAGTTAATCAGGATGTCCGAGGGTGTCTTTAATCTCGTAGATTACCTGTTTCACGGGCGCTGCAGGTGTAGATGGAGATGAGCGCGACTCGGAGGTGGGGCGTTTCTGTATGTGTGTGTGAGTGTGTGTTGGGAAGGATTCTATTGGCTCACATATGACAGGTAACTAGTAGAACCGGTTCTGGGGTCATGTTACCTCCTGCATTGTAATTGTATTTATTTGCCTGTCTAATATTTGACTTGGACTTTGCAGCTTTGCAGCGTCGGACGTCTTTCACCGGTTACTGTAAGCAAATAGCAATATTTTCTTTTATATACTTTTGTGGTAAAAGTTACGGAAACGTTCGGCTCGTCTGTTTTCGTCGTCATTCTGTTGGCCGGGTCACGTTTTTCCTCGTAACCCGAACCGCCGCTGACGGACTCCATTAGACCCGGCAGCGTCTCATCTTCGAAGGGGCGATTCCAGGTAGTGATAGACGTGGCGCCTGAGCTGACGCCCGATTGGCCGAACCGGTTACCCATCCGGGAGGATGGATCTGCAGAGACGTCTCACCGGATCAGATCTACCGGAAATCCTCATCCGAGTCACCGTTGCCGTCTTTAAACTGACGCCCTGAAGAACCAAGCGCACCTTCTTTTTTTTTTTTGGACTAGAGGGGACACCGTGTCTTCTCACTAAAAGTGGAAGCTACTTCATGCCGTCTTTCTGTGTCTACGTGAGACGGGGCGTGCGGCGGCGGTACAGGCAGGTGCCCTGGACGGAGGCCGATGGCGCCTTCAACGCCAACACGAGGGGCCAGCTGGACTCCGGTAGGCTGGACGCCAAATCCACATCAGGGATCCGGGTTGGGGGGGGGGGTTGTGAAAGTGTTTACATTTGCCTATATGACTCTGTTGCGTCGCAGCGGGATGATGCATCGGATCGTCTGTAATAGTCTTCTCAGGCGGCGTGATTCATCAGTCCACGCGCCCATCAAAGTCTCTCCATGGCCCGCCGTCTGTGCACGGAGGTTATGCAGCGTCCGCCTCTGCAGATTTATAGCTGGAGGCCGCAATGGACGCCGGAATGGCTTTTAATATAGTTTGGTGCTGGTGTCATCCATTTAGTGCTGCGGGGGGCTCCATGCAGTCAGTTTGGGAGGACGGGGGGAATATATTTGTTTGACACTTTTATTGTTCCTGAAGATGGAATGCTCCAGGGAGAAAGATGAAGATTGCTCCATCTATCAGTTTATCGTTTAAGTGTTTAGTCATAACGTGGGATAATAATAGCATCAGAGGGTGATGTCGTCAGAGTTAGTTATCTTTACCCAACCCCCCCCCCCCCCCAAAAAAAAAAATACACACATTTATGCAGATCAATGAATGATCTTCATAAGTGATTAACTATCAATCGAGATGGGTGTTGCTTATTATTTTTTTGTCCATCATTTTCAGCTCTGAGTATCTGCAGGTCCTTTAAAACCAAAATCTGCTTTATTGTGTGCAAATACAAATGATTTGACTCCAGTTTTAATCTCTGGGAGGTTGTTTCTGTACTCCCAATGGTTCGTTATAATCTGTTCCTGTCCTTTTTTGTTGTTGTCTGTTCCTCTTGTCTGTTCCTGATCATCTGTTCGCTATCACACAACTGAAGGAAGAAGCATAAAATAATTTCACAGACGGGATGATTATGTTCAGCATATAAAATGCTAAAACTTCATTTAGTTTTCTTGTACATGGACTAGATGCTTGAAGGAAGTTGGAGCAAAAATAAGCTGCGCCTCATTTGATGAGGCGGTGCGTGGAGGCGGGCCAAGTTTCCCAGGCGACGTCTGATCCGTCGTCCCTCCGTTGCCGATGGTCTTCGTTGTGCTTTGCAGGAGTCTGCGGCTGCTGTGGGCCGCTGAGGCCGAGGTACAAGCGCCTGGTGGACAACATCTTCCCGGAGGACCCCAAAGTGAGTCGCTGAAAGGTTCAAGGTCTTTCATCTGCATTTTCACCAAACTATAAAGCAATGTTTCCTGCCCTGACCTTCCACCAAGTCTGGAAATGTGTCCTGTAGTTTATTGCATAACCAACCAACCAACCAACCAACAGTCACGCGCAAACATGACTTTGTTGGAGGTAAAAAGTAAGTATCGGTTATTGGAAAGAAAAAGCCACTTTCCACAGCCTTGAAAAAGTCCGTCCCGGAGTCCGTCCCACGGTCCGTCCCGGTGTCCGTCCCGGTGTCCGTCCCAGAGTCTGACGAACTCCGTAACCAAATGAGAGAGTCGCCTTCTGGGCACTTATCGGTGTAGCGACACCGTGTTTGGTGCCCACTTGCTATCTCGGTGTGGAGATAGCTGTGGAGACCTCGTGACCCCCACCCGCCCGAGAGCTTCCCAGCCACAACACGGAAATAATTGGACAACCACGGAGCAACAAGGAGCTTCAGACGTGATTAATTTGCCAATTAGCTGTGACACGGCTTTGATAACAGCACCGTGACAACTTATCATCGCCGGTTTGATTCCTCGAACCCTGTTGATTAACTCGCTACAAGCGTAAGTGGGACTGGGTGATCGCTCTCTCTCTTCAAACTACCCCGCCCACCCCCCCCCCCCCCCAATGTCTTAAGGTCCTTCGGTCTAAGGTGCAGTCGGGAGATAGAAAGGCTTGATTGGTCCGAGGCCTTGTCACATTAATTATCACGCGCTAAGAACCCGGGGAGCTGAAAGTACTCCAGGGACCGTCGGTGTGGAATCGGCTCCTCTACACTTACCACGCCTGAAGACTCTCGGGGGGGGGGGGGGGGGGGGTTCCTAAAGCTGTCTTATCGGAAATGTCGCTTTAGCCTTAAATGCCGTACGCTATGCTTTTAGACAGGCACGTAGCCGTCCTTGGAGCTGCCTGTCTTCTTATCACAGTGCCGCATCCTGCCCTCGTATATCAGTCCGGTCCGGCTGTTCTTAAGAGCGTCCGTTGAGTCCTCAACCATTTTTAACCCTTAATGTCCCTTAACATAGACGACCGAGGACGCCGATTTCTCAACCGAGACAATTAGGTCAATGGAGGACATTCTGCTCAATGTCATTTACGTCTTCCTGTTCTTGCTCCTGTTGCCCGGCAACATTGACGGCTGTAGTCAATTAGTTGATAGCGAGTCGTAAAAGTCGTAGCGTAGTCGTGACTACAGGCGGTCGTAGTTCTTCTACAAGTTGTCTCTTGTCTGCCTCTTTTTCTCCAGGATGGCCTCAGTAAATCGGACATGGAAAAGCTGACGTTCTACGCCGTGTCGGCGCCGGAGAAGCTGGACAGGATCGGCGCTTACCTGGCGGAGAGGCTGAGCAGGGACGTGGTGCGACATCGCTACGGGTGAGTCGATGGCGCCGGCGTTACGTGAAGCTATTAGCTTAAACGTGCTGCAGCACAAAAAGCAGGCTCAGCAATCCGAGACTGGCGTCACGAACTTCCAAAGTCACGTTGGAATTCTGAGGTCCGTAAAGAGAAGAGCGAGAATGTCACTTGTGGCGCACGCACCCAAGGGTTAAACGCCTTGACGATGAAGCCCCTCCCCTCCGCGTGCAGGTACGTGGTGATCGCCATGGAGGCGCTGGACCAGCTGCTGATGGCCTGTCATTCTCAGAGCATCAAACCCTTCGTGGAGAGTTTCCTTCACATGGTAGCCAAGCTGTTGGAGTCCAGGGAACCGGACCTGCAGGTCCTGGGAACCAATTCGGTGAGCGGAAATCATCAGAACAAAAAATGTCCAGCAAATATTTGAGAATGGCAGAAAGAAAATGTGAATTTTGCACATTTGGGTTTGGATCAGATGGTTTTAAAAACGTATAGGTCAAAGGAAAGTATATTCGGTACACAGGTGAGTTTTACACGTATACAACAAGATGTCATTTGTAAAATGAAAATCACAAACGAATCCAGATTTGGGTTTCAAGCCCTGCAGTGAAACGCTAGACGGGGACAGAAGGGAAGGCAAGAAGAGTCTAAATACTCTGCAGGAGAAAACGAGACACAGGTGACACCAGTTCGGGCGGGGCAGACGAGGGGATAAATGGCAACTTTGGATACTTGAGAGATTACATCCGAGCTTCCCACGTCGGCGGTTAAATAGAAGCAACGCAATAACGATGTCCTGCCAAAGACGCGAATTATCATTAGCCTCTTTGAGCTACCGCAAAATGTCAGCTCCCTTTCTCCGTCCCCGTCCTCTGAAGGTGAGGCCAAAGCCCCCCCCCCCCAGGCGGCTTGCCTCCTATTCTGAGCCCGTCGTGTGCAGGAAACCGAGCCGACGCTGCAGACGTGAAGCCTCCATTATTTATACATGGCATTTAGGCGGCGGGGCGGGAACGGAGGACGCCACGCGAGCTCGGAGGACGGAAGGGTTTGCGCGGAACGCCGTCAACCCGAGAGGCGTGTTAGTTAATGTTTCCTTCCATGTTTGTGGCGCTTCTGTTTTTAACCGCTCAGCAGGGGCGTTGACCTTGAGCAGGAAGCGCCAGAACGCTGCGCCGTCTCCACGTTCGCCCGTCTGTTCGCTGCGTCAGAGGGAACTAGCCCGCCTGCGAGGGCTGGAAGCGCGTCCTCCTCCAGCCGTCTCCATAAAGGAGCCCGTCATCATAACGCCGCCGAGTCGGAAGCACCGGCGACTTTACTGTCGGGTGTTTATAGTCCGCTCCGCTGTTTCAAGCAGGAACGTTCCGACCCAACAAGCGTCCATGCTCGTTTCTTTGCTCTGAAGCGCGGCTCTGATTCGGGTTCGCCTCGACTCCGTCTTCCCTCCTAGTTCGTGAAGTTCGCCAACATCGAGGAGGACACGCCGTCCTATCACCGGCGCTACGACTTCTTCGTGTCCCAGTTCAGCGCCATGTGCCACTCGACTCACGAAGACACCGAGACCAGGACCAGGTAGGGAGAACCGGTTCTTCTTCTTTCTTTGTTTTTGTTCTGTGTGGAATCCCTCAGGGTTCTGATTTAGGACGCCTCGTGTTCTCTGAATGTTTGACCTTGAGCTTTCCGTCGTGACTTTCACGCATGTACTTTGTTTTTAAAGCCTGCGGTGCAAACTCGACTCTCTCTGTTGCGTCTTTGGTGATTGTTATGAAGACGCCGTCTGCGTCCGTAATTCGCCTCCTCTTTGAACGCACCGATACGCTGGGCCAGTGGCGTCCACAGCTGGAGGGGGTTCCTGTCATACAATCTCCACCGGTGCAGGTCCCATCCTTTAAGCAGAATTAAACGCATCCCCTCCGGACCCCCCCCCCCCCCCCCCCCTCCCACTGAGATTACATGTCTCTGGCGGCGCCACAAGAGACTACCGCCCTCTGCAGATTGAAACCACTTCAGGACTCTGGAGCGGCGGCGATCTGAGACGACTGAGCTCTTTAGGACAAGAGAGCATGAAGAGCCCCCTCTGCTTGGGGGTGGGGGGGGGGTCCTTCAACGCCTCCCCTATAAGTCTCAGGATGTTTTAGGAATGGCGCTTCTTCAGCACGCTCTAACGGCTGAGAGCGGCGGACGCCAACAGACTGACTTTTCCCGCCCGGTGTTGATCCCCGAGCGTCTCTCCGGTCCGACGGTCGAGTCTTTGTCTCCGTCAGGATCCGAGTGGCCGGCATTAAAGGCCTGCAGGGCGTAGTGAGGAAGACTGTGAACGACGAGCTGCAGGCCATCATCTGGGAGCCGCAGCACATGGACAAGCTGATCCCCTCCATGCTCTTCAACATGCAGAGCAGCGAAGACCTGGACAGGTGAGGCGGCGCGCGCACACACACACACACACACACACACACACACACACACGCACACTGCTTACCTGATCTGTTAGATGATGTCATACGTCCACAGAACTTATTGAGTCCGCTTTGAAACCGGGACATCAAGGTAGGAGGTGCCGACATTTCATTTGCGGCTCGTCAGACACGCACACGCACGCACGCACACACGCACACACACGCACGCACTGCACATCAAACATGCCTCTGATCCTGTCGGAGCAGCGGCCTTCACAGCGGCACCAGATTTACCGGCTGTCGTTGCGGTTTTAGCCGACGCCACAGTTCTCATCAGGTGGCGTCGAGCAGCACAAATGACCCGACTGGACGTTCATTCGTGATGCCCCCCCCCCCCCCCCCCCGTCCGACATTCGTCTCGTGCAGCGTAGGAGTCTGGAATGAAACCCTCGCCTCAGCCCGACGCCTCCAGACCTCATTGCACTTCTAATCTCCGATCCTGAGCCTGTAGGCAAGGTGGAGGGTGAAATCCCCGTCTGTGTGTCACCTCGACATCCTTCCTCTGAGAACGCCGCTCTGCTTCAGGGAGATTTATGGCGGGGTCGACGAGTCATGACGCGAAGCTCGGCGCCGGTCTCTCTGCGTTCCACCTGTCTGCTCAACGTCCACCTCTTTTTTTATTCTCCTCTTTATTTTCCATTCTGCTTCAGCTCTGCTTTACGGTTGACGTTTCATCTCCCGCCTTTGTCTAGATTTTTATAAACTGATATAACTACTTGTTTTCATGTAAAAAAAAAAAAAAGGCACAGCCTAAACGTTTTCCACCAATCAGAGGCTCTTATAAGGTCAAGCAGGAAGAGAAAGGGACAGAGCGACGTACAGGAGTTGGGGAAGGAGGTGGTAGCAGGGAGGGGAGGAGTCTCCAGACGACGGCAGACTCCTCCGACGGTTGTCCGGGAAGCTTCTTGGTTCTTCCTCGGGGAAGTGGAAGGACAAAGGAGGCTTTGTGGTGGAATGAGGAAGTTGCAGGAGGACATTCAGAGGAGGTGGACGAGGAAAGAGGGAGGAGGTTCACGGGTGCAGGGAGGAAGGAGGGTGAAGGAGAATGAAGAAGATGACGAAGGGAGAAGCTGCTCCTCTTTCTTCCTCTCTGTCCCCGCGGTTTCCCCTCCTGTCTCGTTCTGGTGGTTTCCATGTGAACAAAAAGCTATTTTTGGAGCCTGTGTGTGTGTGTGTGTGTGTGTGTGTGTGTGTGTGTGTTTGTTACTCCTGCGTTCTTTTCTCTACGTGACGTACAGAAGACCTCCTCCTATCACACGCGGAGGAATTCGGAAACTCATGCAAATTGTTTGCTCTTTCTTTCTTGGTCGATCGATCCTTTAGTATTCCTCCTTTTTGGCGCGTCGTGGTCCCGCCGCAGACGGACACCAATAGACGGAGCGTGAAATGCGCCAGCCGTGACCGTGACCTCAGCCGTGACCTCAAGCGCATCGTTTCATGGAAAGAAAAGAAAAAAATGGGCCAACCATGAAGCTCGTCTTATCTTCTCCTCTTTTCTGTCCCCAAGCCGTCCAATCAACACCTCGGATCTTTCACGATTTAATGGATTTAATACAAGCCTTCACAAAAAAATCACGCCGCTTCTTTTAATCGATCGGCGGTGCGTTCAGGGCCCCGGGACACATTCCAGCCGTTTTCTATTAGTCTGTCTTCAGCGTAAAGAACGGATCCTTTGATGCATGATATTAAACGGAACGTGTATTTAAATATGAAGCTGCTGATTTCAATCCGATGTCTTTATTTCCTGATCGAGCAGGAAGAGGCGGGACCGTCGGAGAACCTCGCCTAGCAACGCCCGAGCTTTCGCGTTTATTAGCTTTTGAAACTTCATCCGGTTCCGTCTATCGGTCTGAGCCGATTCAACAGAATCGCATTCCAATCAACGCCAAGAGTCCAAAGTCGTCGTCATGACCAATCACGCTGCACTTATCGAACACCAGGTCCGACCTGCCTGCAGCCAATCACGGCGAGCGGAGTCGGACCGATGGCTCTCCGAGGTTATTACTGCTCAATAACTCTCTTTACAGTAATTAACGGGACCGGACGGAAGTTTAAAGCATTGATGGCTGCCGGAATGAGTCCCCGATCATCCTACGTAGTCATCTGTTGCCGGGCGGATAATGGGCAGCTTGTTGATTGAATGATTGAACCAGACAGGAAATGCTCTGTAAAACCGAACCCAGACACTAAAAGAGACTAAAACGTCTGCTGGACCTCCTTCCTGCTCGCAGCTCGGCGTCCGTCTGGACCTCCTTCCTGCTCGCAGCTCGGCGTCCGTCTGGTCGGGATGTCTCTAACGGGTCTAACGGCGCCGGACGAGTTTGGGGTCTCTAATTGGTCCAGAGGAGGAACTTTGTCTGCTGTTGGTTTTTGTCCGCTGCTTCCTGGCGCACACAAACGCAATCTGCTTCGGCTCATGTTGTTCCTCCACTCAGCCGGGGGGGGGGGCGACAGGAGCGGCGTGCTTCTCCTCACGAGGCCGACCGGACGTGTCGCTGCAGAGCGTTATTTTATTAATCATAAAATGCATGGATCAGAGGGGATGCGTTACGGATTCACCCTTTAACTCTCTCTCTCTCTCTCTCTCCCTCTGGCAGGGCGGGGCACCCCGGCACGCCCTCGGTGGCGGGTCAGGATGGCGAGGAGAACCCCGCGGCGCTGGCGGAGAACTGCTTCAGAGAGCTGCTGGGCAGGGCGGCTTACGGCAACATGAACAACGCTGTGCGGCCCGTGCTGGTGTGAGTACGCGGGCGTTGGCCAGGGCGTTGGCGCGGGCGTTGGCGCGGGCGTTGGCGAGGGCGTTCGGCGCCGACGACGTCGTAACTGCTGTGAAGTCGAAAGCGTGCCGAGCTCCCGCCGAAAAGTACAACGGCCCTCCTGGGACCTGAAAGCCCTCTCTGCTGCCCCCCCCTGCTGCCCCCGCCACTCAGCACCGCTCGTATAAATTGGGCAATTACCGAGCAAAGCGTCGAGCCCCCGCAGAGAATTCCTGTCCCAATCCGGTTCCTTCGTGTTCTCCGTTGAGTCTCGGCGTCTCTGTCTCTCCCGTCCTTCTGGAGGAGCAGCTGAAACGAGAGCGACTGTTTAAGACGATCACGTTTATTCTCTGAAATACTAAAATATTAAACAGATGATTGATTAATCGAGAAGAGATCGTGTCCCCCGGCTGTGACGGGGACAGACGGGGACAGACGTGACAGCCGGGACGAAGTCGGAGGACGTGTCGCCACCGGGGGCCGTTTGATTTGACGAGTCATTATCGGTGTGAACGCCCAGGGGGCGCCGTTCCGTTCCGCCTGTCACTGGAAACACTTCATGTCGGTGCGTGGCCCTGAACGCAACACTCGGTGCCGTTTGACTTAAAGTACAGGGGAAGTGCTCTGGCCAATGAGAAGCCACGGAGCCGTGATGAAGATGATGATGATGACTCTTAAATCATCTCTGTGTTTGATGCATCCATGACTCAAAATCCCACCAATCAGCAGACGGATGTAAAAACGAGTTTATTTCCGCACCGCCCCCACCTTGATGCTGCGATCTGGGGACGCTTTATTTCCTCCCGTTAGTCTAAACCAGACGGCTAACGAGGCGCCGACGCCTCGGAGAAGTTTGGATGTGGAATCTTAGCGATGAATCGGCGTGGTTGTGTCTTTTTATTCCTCTCCTTTTCTTCTCTGAATTTAAATCGAACGGCAGATGTCTCGAGTCAATAAAACAACTACGCTAATCAGGATTAGCGCGATCTTTACCCAAATCACGTGCGATGCTTTCAAACCGCCGGGTTTTATTTCCATATGATTTCAGCTTTAATCTTGTCATTTAATTTTAAAGGCGTAAATAGATCATAGATCATCGTCTTAAAGACCGACGGCGTCCATTTGGCCTCTTTAATTTCTCTCTCTATTAAACAGACGCTCTTTTTCTCCTCTGAGTGCATCTGTGGGTGAAGCCATTTCTCCTGCAGGAGGAGGAGCGTCTTCAGACTATAAATAGCAGGGATTGGGGTTAACGTGGGGGGGTGGGGGGGGGGGGGGGCTTTTGGGGAGGTTTGAATTGACGTCATAACTGTTCTCAAACGATCCGCTTCGACTTTCCTCCTCGTTCTTTCTTCACCTGTAAATGAAATTGTTCTTCTGAGCTTGAACACGTTTCACTAAACTAAACATTTTAACGTAACAAAAAGCCTCAAACAGGCCACAAAGGTGCAGAAACAGGTAGAAAACAGCCACGGTGGCCGTTTCTTTACAGCGTTATTGAATTTAATGCAGACATGCAGGTTTCTAAGACATTAAAACATTAAAGATCCTTTTATGAATCAGACTCCAAAGTCTACCTGTGACTCACTAATAATGTCGTTAAAGATGGAACGGCTTATTCTTATTATGCATAAATTGTGTAAACGATGCCTTAAATCTTCTTCCAGACGATCAGGTTTATCCTTTAGTGCCGCCGGAACCTTCTTATATTTTTACATTTAACGAAGATCCAACTCGTTTCTCGTTATCGTCGCGGTCGCTGCGTGTAAATTATTTTATTTGGACGCGCTAGAAACGGCACACGTTTGTCAAGTTTCGCCTCTTTGAGAAATATTTCACGAGCGTGCAGAACTCATTCCCGCTGCTCCTTCTGAGAACGCGTCGCCGCCGGGCTTCGGATGTCCGGTGACCGTCCGCTTCCTGCCCGCAGTCACCTGGACAACCACCACCTGTGGGACCCCAACGAGTTCGCCGTGTCCTGCTTCAGGATCATCATGTACTCCATCCAGGTAAAGCTTCAATGGCCGCTCGGGCCGAGCGTTCTGTGACCCTGAGGCGGTGATGATGACCTTGGCCGTCCTCTAGGCGCAGCACTCGCACCACGTCATCCAGCAGGTCCTCAACCACCTGGACACCCACGGCAAGAACACGCCGCGGGTCCGGGCCGGCATCGTCCAGGTACTCCTGGAGACGGTGGCCATCGCCGCCAAAGGTTCAGTGGGTGAGTCCGATGAGCAGGATCGAGTCAGATAAGAGGGGGGGGGGGGGGAGGGGGGGGGGATTAAAATCCAGGCCAGATTACACCCTAGAGGTGTCGGTGCGTAGCTCAGTGATGTTCCCTCTCTAGATTAGATTCCTGCTGAAGGGATTTCTCTTTGTTGAGACGGATCAGTCTGCTACAGACTTAGCTTAGCTTAGCTTAGCTTAATTTAGCCACTCCTTGGAATGTGCAGAACGTTGATTATTTTTCCCTTTTTATTCCAAAGCAACCAAACTGAGGACGGGCAGAGTATTTTCTTTTTTTTTTTTTTTGTCTTTCCTTCACTTCCTGTCGTGGCGTCTTTAAACCCACGAGGCATCGTGTTCTCATCGGGGCTTCCGATCACGTCTGTTTTAGTCGAAAGAGACATTTTCACCGCTGGAGTCCTGCAGCCGTAAAAGCTCTGTGCAGCTCGGAGTAACGACTTCTCGAACGCGCCTCGGTGGAAATAAATCCGTTAACAGAGGAAGCCATTTAGACGATCTGCGTTCGGGTCGCACGGATCGTTTCCTTCGCCTCGCCTCTTCTCCTCCCGACTGGAATCCCTCCATCAGTCGCCGCCCGTGTCCCAGACGGGTCGTTAACGCCGCCGCCGTCTGTGATCGCAGGCCCGACGGTGCTGGAGGTGTTCAACACGCTGCTCAAGCACCTGAGGATGAGCGTGGACTTCGAGCTGGGCGACGGCTCCAGGAGGAACTCCTCCGCCAGCGCCTCCTCCGGCCGCGGGAAGGAGAGCGACGAGCGGATCGTCCAGAACGCCATCATCCAGACCATCGGTGCGGCGCCCGCTGAAGTGGGAAATCGGGCCGTTCCTGTTTCCGTTTCCGTTTCGGCACCGAGTCATCGTTTTCTCCCTTCCAGGGTTTTTCGGAGGGAACCTCCCAGACTACCAGCGAGCTGAAGTCATGATGTTCGTCATGGGCAAGGTGCCGGTGTACGGGACGCCCTGCCACACCCTGGACACCGTCAAGATCGGGTGAGTCCACGACGTTCATTATCCGACCAATCAGCTCGCAGCGCCGAGAGGCCCGCCCACTCTCAAATCTCTTCGGCTTTCCTTTCTCCGTTCATGCAGACGTGCGGCCGAAACACGTCAGCTCAAGAGATTAAAGCCTTTGCGTCCGAATCTAGACCGTCCTGCGAGAACCAATCAGCAGCCGGGGGGGCGGAGCTTCAATATTTAACTTTATAGTGTAATTCACCTACAGGGCGCTCGCCGAGGAGCCGGACGGAGCTAAATGGATAAATGATCCCCTTCAACTCCAAGTTTCATTTTGGCTTGTGCAAATAAAATCTGGATTTAATTATCGGGAATTAAACGAAAACAGAACAATGTCCTTTAGTTTCTCTTACAAGGCGAGGAAATTAGCCGGTCGATCGCTAGCGTTACGCTAATGAAACGGGGGGGGGGGGGGGGGTATCCTCCAGGTGCTCGTTTTTGGAATGAACCCCGAGAGCAGCAGCAGCAGATATTCCATCGAGTATTAAAGTCAGTAAAGTGAAGTACTGTGAAGTACTTCACAGAAGGTTCAAACGACCCTCTTGAGGGGATGTAAACACAGAAGTCTCCACCCGTTATATCAAAGACATGCTGAGATGAAGATGACTCAAACACACACACATCAGCGTGACGTGTGTGTGTGTGTGTGTGTGTGTGTGTGTGTGAGGCGACCTCCTGGAGGCCCTCCTTAATCCCCCGGCCTCCAGGAACAGACCGATAATCTCAAACCAACCCTCCTCCTCACGCCCGTGCTCTTCACATATCCTCCATCTTCACATAAATAGGGGGGTTTGATTGGCCGACCGTCCCGTGACCTTTGCGTTATCGCCGTTGGATTGTTGTTCGCGTGAGCCAGCAGATCTAGACGTTCCCTGACGGAATGTTTCCCCGTCTCTCAGGCATCAGGGTACCAAACGGATCCAGACCATGCTGCTCAGCTCCCTCATCATGGTGAGTCGCTCTGTTTAACCCTTTAAACGCATGCACAGGAGGCGTGGCTACAGGCGACGGATGGGATGGATGGTTTTTCTGCAGCTTCCTGGTCCACCACAGACATCCGTTTTTATAATCCTTCTGTCTCTTGAATGCGGTTTGGATCTGGTCCCGGTGTGCTGGTCCGGGCCTGCTGGATTCTGTTTTTTTGTTATCTGTATGTAAACTCGGGAGTTTCATCGGTTTTCTGAGCCCGACTTTGAACGCAGCACAGCTAAAGGCCAAAGTCAAACCAGGAGATGAAAGGAGTTTTCTATTTGTTCTCTCCCGAGGAGGTCCGGGAATCTCTTTTTCCGCAGCGTCCTACTCTCTAAACATTTTAAAAGATAAACTTAATCTACGACGCTCTCGTTAACTGTTCGTGTCCATCATTTTTCACGCCGATTTATAAATCACCGTCTCTGAATCCCGGACAAGAGGAAAGGTCGACGGTTCGACGCCTTCGGCTGCTTGTGAGTTTAACCTTTAAGCGCTGCTGAACCGTGTTCTCCTCCACGAGGCGCCCTGAGGATCAATCGCGTTGCGCTGCGATAATTCAACTCGCACCTCTCTCTGCCCTCAGGTGACCTCCGGCTTCAAGTCCAAGTCCATGACGGCTGCCTTGCCCCCTCCCTTCCTGGATCCGCTCTTCTCCACCTCCCTGATGGAGGACGGCGAGCTGAGGCAGCTCGTGCTGGAGATTCTGCACAACGTCATCGATCGCCATGACAACCGCGCCAAGCTACGTGGCATTAGGTGCATATGTCGGGCTGCGTTGAGGTTCATGTCTCCAGTGTGTGTGTGTGTGTGGTTCTGATTCTGGTCTGCGTTGTTCCGTTTCCCTTGCAGAGTCATTCCCAATGTCGCCGCGTTGAAGATTAAAAGGGAGAAGATTTCCAAGCAAGACGTTGCGTTCATGAAGAAGGTGGATTCAAAGATCTAGAAATGGGAGCTTGAATAGATCGTCGGGGTGAAACCACAACTTGATTCGATTAACGGGAGTTTAATTGAATCCGTTCGTGTTGAATATAAATCATTGATCGTCGCTTCCCATTAGGCTGGAGGAGCGAGATCAAGTGTTCTGACACCGGTCGCAATTAATCTGGTTCAGAGTTAATGGGATTAACCTCTGCCGTCCGGGTCGCTCTCTGGCGTGTTCATGCTGCCGCCGCCTTTCATTTAGCGGCGCCTTACAGCGATCATCCATCCGGAAAGAGGAGAATTCCGCTCCTCGGATGCAGCTGGGCCGGAACCTGGACCTGAAATGTGCCAGAGTTCTGGGTCACATTCGAAAACTTGCTGCTCGAAGCCGTCTGAAGGTCATAATCAGAACCTCCTGGACTAAAGCAGTGGAGAAAGTCACCAGAGCTAAAGAGAGCGGGCAAAAACTGAAAAGTAGGCCGGGACGGGAGGACTCTTCTGGTGGCAGAAAATAGAAACTGCCTCCGAAAAAAGTACATGAAATCATCAGAGACCTCAAGAAGGGAAGATAGTCAGTCGTTTGCCAAATAGAGTGCATTTAATATTTATTTTTATCTCGCACTCTTCTTCTTTCTGCCTCCATTTCTTTGTCATTTCATGTTTTTCAAGATCTGCTCTCTCTGTTTTCGCCTCCAGCATGGCCAGCAGCTCTACCGTCACATTTACCTGGGCTGTAAAGAGGAGGATAACATCCATAAGAACTTTGAACTGCTCTTCACCTCCCTGGCCATCCTCACCATCGAGCTGGCCAACGAGGAAGTGGTCATTGACCTGATCCGGCTCGCCATCACGCTGCAGGTAACCTCAGCTCTTCGCCCAATCAGAGCTTAACATATTATTTATGAATTATAACGGTGTTGCTTCTAGAACGTGTAATTATTTCTGGTGGCTGGTTCCATGCAGGACATGGCTCTAGCTAACGAGGAGAACATGCCGATGTTCATCCGCTGTGGCATCATGGCGCTGGTGGCGGCGTACCTCAACTTCCTGAGTCAGATGATTGCTAACCCTCCGTTCTGCCAGCACGTCAGCAAGGTGCGTCATCCACCCGCTTGGACTTCTGTGAAATAGATCCCATGATGTTTAATCATAAAGTAAAACCATTAATCCTGATCTGCTTACAGAGAACTTCAAGTCTTGCGTTACGCTGATGATTCTCCGCTGTTTCTGCCTGTGTGCCGTCTTTGTTGTCTTTCTGTCGGCTGGGAAACATTCACCTTCCCATCGTTCTCTCTCCAGGTTATTGACTTGAGGAACATGGACGCTCCGTACCTCCTCCCAGAGCACATCTTCAGGCACAAGTGTTCGTGAGTATGACGATCTCGCATCAGTTTAAAACCAGGACATCCGTTTTAGAAATCAATGGTCAGCTTGGTAATGCATCTGGACATTTTCATCCATCTTTCTCATCCCAGACTTCCAGAATCTCTGGACAAGGAGGACAGATTGCTGTACTTCCAGACAGCTGCCATGGCGGACTGTCTTGCCGGGCCGGGGTACAACACAGAGCGACTCTCGGTTCCATACGTTCCCCAGGTCACAGGTACGATCAGCCGGCTTCTGCTCTGCAAACGGGGGCGAAGCTTTAAGAACTGTTTCATTGCTATTTTAATCATGGCAGTGCTGCAGCCGTGCAATGTCTCTGCATTCTAGAGCTTTAATAAAACAAGTCAAACACTTCTGAAACTGTCTCAGAGCATGAGAATAAAAGTAGAGATTAAAAATAAGAGTTCAAGAGGATTGTGGGACTTGTTAGCATTTCCCCTCTTCGCATTGCTCCCGAAGACTTTCAGCCATCTTGGAAAAGATTTGGCCAAAAGATCCTTTGACGGATTATCATCTTAAGGAATTATTTAATCGGCCAGAATTAAAGTAAAACAAAAACGAATGTGTGCTCGGCTTTTAAGAGCATAAGAGTGTCGCAGATGCTTGTTATAAAACGACTCTTAACAACCCTTGTAAGAATCCACAAACTCGAATGCCTCCTCCTGGAGCGACGGCTTATTTGGGTCTCGTTTTCAACTGAAGTAGAAATCCATATAAACCCGAGGCACGGGCGATGTTTTGTTCTTTCCAAGGATCCGCTGCCTGATAAATTATAGAGATCCTGAAAAAAACATTTGGTCTAACAAACGATGTGCTTCCTTCTCCTTCCCTGTGCTGTCGTCTAACATCAGTGCTTTACACGGTAGGGAAAATCCTCCACTGGTGCAAGCAGACGTCCAGAGGTAACCGGCTAGCTCTAGCGCCGTCCATGCCGTCGCTGATCTCCTGCCAGCGTAGCCGGTTTTAGCGTAGCTGCAAAGACGGCTAATGAATGCCGACTTCCCAATGTAGCATCCCTTTCTCGTGTGGAAGGTCTTTTCCTCTGAGCTCCACGTACCGATCGGGCACCTTTTGTAGATGCGTCCTTGCATCTCGTTAGCATTTGTAGCTTGCTGTGTCCTGACCTCCTCCTGTGATCAGAATGCTTTCATTACAGGAATAGAGTGTTAGCTAGCTAGCCGTGTGGCACAGGTTAGCGCTCAGACGGACTGCCATACATTTAAAAGGTGGACGCCCACTGAGGAGACGGATGTAGAGAAACATTCCGTCAATTGTCGTCTGCTGGACAGGTGCTGAGTCACAGCTGCTCAAAGTGCACCGTAAGGTTCGCGGTGACTCATCCCAAATACTATAATTCCCAGTTTTCACGCCCCCATCTCTTTCTCTGACGCGCGTCCGATGACCTTGAAGCTGTAATTGCTCCCTCGAGTGCTTGAGGTGACGGCGCTGCGATCGGGGAGACGTTTACGGCTCTCGCAGGATCGGACGGATTTGATCCTTCCTGTCTGGGCATGGAATCGCCGTCCACCCAGAGCAGAAAAGATGCTGCCGACATGAATTCAGCAGGTTCCATATCGAAATAGAGAAAAGCAACCCAAAGTAACAGGAAGTCTTTTTAAGGACGTGTTGATATTTGGACCCTTTGACGTGTCCTTTGATGATATTAATCTCTGTTTAGACGAAGACCGTCTGTCCAGGAGGAAGAGCTTTGTGGACACAGTCTCGCTCCAGGTGGACATCATGTCCAACAACCTTCCGGACAAGGTTAGTATGACATCAGAGGTCAGATAGACCATAAATGGATTACCCCCCCCCATCCTCCCTTTTTCCGCAGGCTAACGTCGCGTGTTTGCTTTTTTTTTTCTCCACAGTCGCAGCTTGCTGAGGAGATCACGTTTGAGACCCTGAAGAAGGCCATCGGTGAGAGTCCTCCGCTCAGGCTGACGCTTCTTTGACTCGTGGCTAAGCTAAGCTAACCCCAGCCACCTGTAAAAGACCGCATGACCCATAATTCACCTCTTCGTGTGTTCAGACACCACCGGCCTGGAGGAGCAGGAGAGGGAGAAGAGGCGTCAGGTGATGGAGAAGTTCCAGAAAGCTCCGTTTGAGGAGATAGCGGCGCACTGCGAGTCGAAGGTGAAGCGTCAGAAGGGGGGAAAACGAGACGGCGCGAAAAGACGATCTCATTTTACTTTCGTGAAATGAACTCTTGTTTTTCTCCAGGCGAACATGCTGCACGACCGGCTGGCGCAAATCTTCGAACTTACAATTAGGTACATTTATGCAAACATGCTAACTTTCAGCTCGGTGAAACATGCTAAACGTTGCATGTCAGATGTTTGTGCATTCATCTGATAATCGTAAGAATTTATCATTTTTATTTTTTGACCATTTGGTCAATTTTCCTCATATGATAATGAGAAAATGTAATAGAATAAAATAAGAATGTAATTAGTGTGTAGCTATTAACCAAAGTCAGTCAAACCGAATCAATGACTGGTACCAGTAAAAATCAATAATTAATGTCACCCCCTTCCCAGGCCGCCACCCAGCCCGTCCGGAGTGGTCGCCATCTCGGCGGGCCCGACCCAGCACCAATCCGTCCCGGTCTACGAGATGAAGTTTCCAGATTTGTGTGTCTACTGATCTCACACACACACACACATCTAAAAGTTAAAATTGTGAGAAAAACACTGCAATAAAAATCTGAACTCTATTCAGACCGGCAGCGAGGTGTTTGAAGCTAAACTGCAGCAATGCAAACGTTTTAATCTGACATAAAGACAATCCATTCAACCAGCAGACGATATCCAGATGAATGAAATTTAGTTTGGGAGTCTTTGAAATGAAAACGGCTTCGGAATCTGAAGTCTCTTTCCTCCTCTTAACGACGAGCTTCTCCTGTTGCTGCCGTCTAATCTCGTTTAATCTAATCTCCGCCCTCCAATCTTTGCTAATTTCAGGAGAACAAGCAGCTAAATATTCAAGAGGACTAATAAATAAATACAAAAATGAGAGCAATACTTTGTAGTCGGTGCCGCGAGCTGCTCCTCGGCGGAAACCTTTCAGTCACGGTTGGCGAATTGCGTCGCGTTTGAGGTGTTGAGCCAGCGGCGTCGTATCCGTGTCCTCATTCCTGCAGAGTGCGGCGAACGTTAGCCGTCACGGTGTTTGATGGATTTAGATTTGATACTTCGACAGTTGACGACTGGTCGTTTTTTAGGCCCTGGAAGATGATGAATAACGCTCAGTCGATCCTCTCGAATAAGCGGCAGGGAGAGAAGCGTGATCTTGTCGACGCGCTTTACGCCGTGTGCACGGGCGGGTGGGAAACCAGCATCAACGAGTACAGTAATGAATCGAGTTTAGCGTCTTTTCCACGGGTCCACGGTGTCTTAATGTCCACGTGTCTCCCCTCCCCTCTTAACGTTAGCATTGGTAGCCTCTGCTAGCAGCAGTGACACCTCGGACTTTCCGCTGCGATCCGTAATGACAGACTGTTATCGGTGTTTTCTCTGAACTGAGCTCAGGACGGCAGAAAAAATTTTGCTCGTGTTGGACGGCGAAGGACGAAAGACAAAAGAGAGAGGAAGAAGAGACACCGTTGAGGCGTTTCTGACGGCCGTTCCGCGCGTGGTCGTTTCGGTGGATTCGTAATGTTGACGTTTGCAGCGTGGAGGTTGAAATCGGCATCGTGTGATAGATGTAGCGTTAACGTTAGCTTCTGATTAGCGTCCTAGCGGATATGTAGCGTTGGTTTCCACGCGTCCTCAGATGAAATACCCGTACAAACACAGAGGAGGGTGTCATGGCCGACTTGTAAGCCCTGCGCGCTGATTGGCTGCTTGGTGTAGCCGCTTTAATTATATGTTGCAGCTCAATGTGGGCGTGGCGTAGCGGAGTAGCGTCGGAAAAAAAACGTTAATATGAAAGAGGAAAAAGGGCTCATTCGTATTTTCTGGCCTTCACGAGCGAGTTTGGGATCCGGGATTTCATTCTGGATTAAAAAAAAAATGATATCCTGCGACTCTTCATTAAACCGATGCTTTATGTTCTGTGCAAAACGTAGTAGCTTTAAATGCAGACTAATATCGTGTTATCGTAGCGCTGCTAACGACAACATGCGTCAAATGAGCTAGCTGCACGGCATCGTAATAACTTCAACCCCGAGAGGGGAAATACGTCGAAAGGTTTCCTCAAGTCGATGAAAAAAAGAAATAGTTATGCTGGAATACTTCCTGAATGTGTCATAAAGCAGCATATCATATATTTTTGTACATTTTAAGCATCATATATTGTTCAGTTGTTGCCTGGTAGAGAATTAGAGGTTTATTCTTGTCTGTCACATTTATGGAAAAAAAATAAAAGCCGATTTCTTCGGATCCGACTCTACTTCATGTTCTCCTCCTCTTCTTCCTCCTCCTCCTCCTCCTCTTCTTCGCCCGTCACCCTTGTCCCTCCTGGTCTCCCGGTTGTTTTGTGCCCATTGCTCGGCCCGGCACTTGGCCGGTGGTTGTGGGTTTGAGTCCCGCTGTGCGTCGGCGTCTCTCTGCTCTCCTCACTAGAGGGAGGAAGAGGAGCAGGAGGAGGAGGACGTTTTGATATGTCGTCGTCAGGACCCTCGTCGCTGCAGAGAGAAAACACACAGCTGCCTTATTCCCATGGTAACAAACATGATAAACAACGATGGGAGGAGTCAACCGGGAGGGGCGGAGCATGGATTCTAGCGCTTCAAGCCTCACCTGTTCTGGTTTGGCTGTGGCGGCGGCTTCATCGTCTCTGCAGACCTGTCCTCTGTGGTCGTCTCGCCGCTCTCCTCGCTGGACGTCGGGGGGGGGCGTGGCTTAGGGGGTCTGCCGGCCCGCCGGCAGGGCGGAACCGGCCCGCGGCACCGCTGGGATGGCAGGCTGTGATTAAAGTGGGCGGCGGCCATGCACTCCGCTGTCGTTTTGTCGCAGACACACAGCAGCTTGTCGCAAAGGGTGACGCCCTGACCTGAGGCCGACGATGGGGGTCAAAGGTCAAGATGGGGTCGCGTTCACCATTAAATCTATTCATCGTGTCAGATGGACTTTATTATGACTCGTAACGTCCTCGCATGTTTATCACGTCCGTGATTAATTAGTCTGACTGCTCCGATTGGCCGGAGGAGGAGCTGGGCGTCGCCCCGCCAGTACTCACATCGTGGCTTCCCGTCCTCGCAGGAGACGCCGGCGTTGATCTTCCTCTCCGGCGTGCAGCCCATGGAGGCGATCTGCGTCAGGCAGCAGTGATGGAAGAAGCAGCACCTGATGAGGAAGAGGAGGAGGCGAGGAAGAGGGTTCAGGTCCCGTGACTCGTCACGGCGCTCTGGAGCCTGTGAAGCGCCGCGTTTACATTTCAGGGTGTTTTTCGGCGTCCCACCTGTCCAGCCGGTCCACGGGTTGACCTCCGCCCTGCCGCCCGCAGTAGCAGCCATACATCTCGTACTCGTGGGGACATCGTCCCGTCAGGCAGTGCAGCATCTCGCCCAGCGCCGGCATCTCCCGCCTGGCTCTGCCGTCGCTGCCGTACACGGTGAAGGAGCGGCTGCATTCTGATTGGACGGGAGGAGATCAGGTGAGTGCGTCTGCGCGACGGGCCTTTAATGTCCTCGCTGCTCTACCTCTGCTGTCCGGCTGCAAGCCCGCGGACTCCAGCAGCGGCCAGGCGAAGAAGGGCGCCGCCCTCTTCTGAGGCCCCGCCCAGTCTGCCAACACAAAAACCAGGTACGTGAGTACCTCAAGTAAAATAGCGAGCGCAGTATTTCTACTTCATCACTAAGAGTTAGGTGGACATCGTCGTCTGGATGACATCTGGACCAATCCGTGGACCCGTCTGGTCTCGGAGCTGCTCCTCGTCCCTCAGGAGGAGCCGGAGGTCGAGTGGGGGCAACTCTGCCACGCCCACCGCCATCACAGATGGAGCAGACAGGTGTGTTTACTTTTTTATCAAATGGTGGAGCTCTGTAACTTTATTTAAACGCATCGTACGAACAGTTTGTTGAAATGTCCTTTCGAATGAGGGAGGAGGAGACGGGAGGAGGAGACAGGACACACCTGTTTGAGAAGCTGCCGCCGCCGACCTCCCTCGCTCCTCATTGGCCGGTTGGGTTGTTGTTGTTGTTGTGATCTCGTCCTGGACTGAGGAAGACGATCAAGAATAAAGACGTCAGTTTCTCAACTGTGGTTAAGAGAGCAGATTTATTTAGAGAACTAAACTGAAACGCACGGCCCTCCTTCTCCTTCTCCTCCTCCTCCTGCTCCTGCTCCTCCTCCTCCTCCTGCTCCTCCTCCTCCTGCTCCTCCTGCTCCTCCTCAGATGGCTTTGCTCCAGATGTGGTCCTTATCGTCTCGGGTACAGTGACACGTGGTTTTGCTGAAGTCGTGACGCCGCCTAAATGAGGCGTGAGCCGGAACGCCGGACGTGACGACGTCTCGCTTCCGTCCGAGCTCTGCGAGGAGGCGTGGGTCGATTCCGCGTCGTCCAGCAGCTCGGCGTCGGCGGCGAACGGAACCGAATCTACGGCAGAGAATTCAAAACCGGTGGTATGCTAACTAGCCAGGTTAGCGTGTTAGCAGTAGCTAGCCAACGCTCAGATGCGCCTATCGACTGCTATAAAACAATTTAGCAAGGGGCGGAGTCTATAAAAGGAGCAGGAAGCTCACCTGAGAGCTGATGTCGTTCTTCATTCTCGCTTCTACAGTCGTTAACTTTAGTTTTTTTGTTTTTTGACTCGTTGTCGATAAAGCTATGAACATTTTATTTTAGGAATCTCGATGGTTTAAAATTACTTTGTGGGAAGGCAGTCGCCAAATGTAGAGACGTCGCCACCTGCTCAATAATATCATCGGCCAGCAGTGTGTTTCTGTTTTCGGCTCGCCGGGGGGGGGGGCTGGGGGGGGGGGGTGAAGGATTCACATCGATCTGGTCCAGCCCGAGCGGGAAACGTCTGAGCCAAGCGAGTCATCGAGCAGCAGGGAAATTATTTCTGGCGTGTTTCTCGCTCGCTGGAGGACAGACAGGGGGGGGGGGGGGGGGGGGACGCCCTCCTGTGACCCCCCCCCCCCCGTCTGTGTTTAAATCAACCGGGTTCCGTGACCCGTGGGCCAATTAGAGAGCATACCGGCGGCTGGTGTCGGCGAGAGGGGCGGGGCCGGCGGCGGGGTGACGAGGTCGACGTCCGTCCCTGGGGTGCCAGTCTGGTCGTCCACGCTGCTGGTCCTCGGTGGGTCCGTCTCTGCCGCAGGACACAATAAGAGCGGAGACATTTTCTAGCCGAACTATTGATTGTCCACATATAACACCAATATTGGTCGATGCAGTAAGATTCAAAGCTATACCAGGAAGTACTGACTCTACGAACTTAGCATCGAAGGGACTTGGCGTGGGTCACCTGTTTGATTGGCGGCCGAGCAGGACGACTCGGCGAGGCCTCTGAGGCTCGAGTTGTACGAGCTCTGACTCACGCAGTCGATGGCGGCCCGGTCGCATTCACACAACGTCTGCTGGCAACCATCACCGGCACCTCCGAGAGGAAAAGACAAATATCAGACAGGAACGTCCCGGGGGGGGGGGGGGGATCTGTCCTGGGGTAACAGGTTCGGGACGCCCCCCCCCCAGCGTGTCTCTGAAGCCGGAAGTCTCACCACAGCTGCCGTTTCCTGCCGGACAGTCGAAGCTGAGCGGAGGCGTCCCCAGCTCCGGCCTGCAGGGGGCAGCGCTCAGGTAGCACGACCTGTGAGTCTCGCAGCAGCTGCAAGCAAAGAAGAGATGGCAGGTGCATTATGGGCATTCAATAGTTGTGTTGTAAATCTATTATAATCAGGTGTGAGGGGGGGGGCGGGGCTACGATAAGGGCAGGAAGGCAGATCCTCCGTTCCCGAGCCAGTTCCAGGTCGGCGTGCTTTTCCCTTGATTCCGGCCCGGCCTGATTCGATCCGGCCTACAGGGAGGGGGGGGGGGGGGGGACTCACCCGTCCAGAGGATCCAGGGGGGGTCCGGCTGCCGCGTATCTGCAGGAACAGCCGTACTCCTCCAGGTCTCGCGGACAAAGCCCCGTCGCACACCGGAGCGCCACGGCGAACCTCAGCAGCGAGGGGACGTTATCGAAGACGGCGTGGAGCCAGGTGAAGCGCAGGCCGAGACAATCTGCAACAACGGGGGGGGAGGAAAGATCTGAGTGGGAGGGGGGGGGGGCACGATGCCCCAGAGACAGGAAGTCGAAGCAGCGAAAGGAAAAAGGTGGAACAAGACTCTTTCAAATGTGGGACAAGTAGCTTTTAAGTATTTATACAAGAAGTACTTCCAAAGAGAGGGAACGAGTTTTTAAACCTGCTCTCTGCTCACAAAGACGACGTATTAAAAGGCCGGCCGTCCACCGTGACCTTGAATGACCTTCAGGCTCCGATGAAGCATCGAGCGGAGCGGAGGCGTCGCCTCGCCGAATCCTTCGAGTCCGGCCAACCGAAACGTCATCAGATTTAATTCCCCCGGTTTCGTCATGACGTTAATAAAAGCCACGGGGGGGGGGGGGGGGCGTCTCACCGGTCATGTGATCTGCGTTTGGGTCGCCGGCCTCCGGGTCCGGGCAGAAGATGGAACCGGCGAAAAGCGCTGAAGACGAAGCAGAAATGATGACGAGCGTTTATTTTACCGACGGACGTTTTCATCGACTCACCGTTTGGAGCCGACAGCAGGAAGATCCATCCCAGAAGCATCGTGCGTTCCCGCGCGGAGGAGGCGGAGCCAGCTGCTGCTGCTGCTGTTGTTGTTGTTGTTGTTTACTCGGTTATTTGGTCGTCGTTCCTTCACCGACGGGACGCTGCTGTTAAACGCCGCCTCATCGCCGTGACTCGGACACGGACCTCGGAGAGCCCGACAGAATAAGCTCTCGGATCCGCGACCTGCGTTTATCAGGCTCACCTGAGGAGGAGGCGGGGCCAGTTCGGGGTTCCGTCGGCTATCGGGTGACACCTGAGCGGGGAGCTTATCGCGGTTTGGTTCCCGTGGAGGTGGGGTCGTAACAGAGGGACCCACAGTGTGGTCTTTGTGCATGGGGGGGCAGGATCACTGACCCTTGGGTTGACCTCATCTTATCAGATCAGGTATTGAAGAGGAGCAGATAGAAGGTTATTGTATGGGATGGGGGGGGGGGGGGGGGGGGGGGGGCAGATGTTTAACTTCACAATGAAAGAAATGCAGAAACCTTGATGCTAACATGAACTGGTAGCTTTCGCGTGCTAACTCCAGCAGCTACAGGCAGATGAGCGTTAAGCTACCTGTTCAAAAGCATGACGTAACCATAGCAACCACCATCCACCTCATTTGAACTGGTACATACAAGAACCCAAAGTATCTTCTGCAGCCCGTCTCCTGTTCCGTCTCCTGTCCCGTCTCCTGTCCCGTCTCCTGTCCCGTCTCCTGTTCCGTCTCCCGTCCCGTCTCCTGTCCCCTCTCCTGTCCCGTCTCCTGTCCCGTCTCCTATTCCGTCTCCCGTCCCGTCTCCTGTCCCGTCTCCTGTCCCCTCTCCTGTCCCGTCTCCTGTCCCGTCTCCTCAATGCGCTGCTGGAATAGAACCCTTTCATTACGCCTTACGGCCGGACGCTGCGTCCGGTTCCAGGACAATCCACCTGGGAAGCAGCCGCTTGTGTTTCCGTGCATTCTCCAGATGTTTGAGGAGTGAGCTCGGCTGCAGTTTCAGGCTCTGGTTGTGATGATGAACGGCTCTTTGTACCGCCGGTCGCAGCTCACTGCTCATCTCTGTTTCAGATCTGTGGCGGGAGGAGGAAGGTCAAACCGGGTCATGAGGCTGACGACCGATTCTTCTCTGTGCTCTGAGTTTAATGAGCTTCAGGTGATTTCAGGTCGTTTCATCAGAATCTGAAGCAGCAGAGCTCAAAGTCGTTTCATTATGAGCTGACCACAAACCTCGGTCCGTGCTAAATGATGTAGAAGTACCTACAATAGTGTTTATAGGTGGTGTATTAGCATGATATACTTCTTGATCTTGATATACTTCTTGCTGTGAGTATAGTGTGAGTCTCTACAGACGTTGAAGGAACAATTATATTTCCCTCATAGCTAAGAATATAAATGTTTCAAGCTAATTTTGAGGATTTATTTATACCCAGAAAAATAATTAATGAGAAATTAACATTTTAAACGACAGATTTCTTCTCACGCTTGGCCTTCTGTCGTATTCCCGACTGAGCGTTTCCATTATTCAACATTTATTCTTCCATGTTCAGCATCCAGAACTAAATGATCCCTTTAATTCAGCGCCAGTATTTGAGTCCGAGAGTCCGAAGAGGTTATTTATTCATTCCCACCTTTAACGTCTGTAGATGTTTTTCTATTAATTATGCTCTCTAACACATCGAGGAAGAAATAACTTAGAGAAACTAAACTTTGTGTAAAAAAGAAAAGAAAAAAAGATCCAAATGGGAGAAACTCGCTGAGCTAAAACTCGTGAGGATTAGAATTCCTCCGTTTTAATGTTCTCCTTACTTCTGTCTCACGCCACTCTGCTGCTTTTATGGCTTTCCAGCATTAGTCTAATTAAATCTCCATCTTAACTCTTATATCTGGTGCGACTTGCTGCTGTGAAAAACCTTCCTCCTGCGGAGAAACGACGACGGTGGAGAGCCTGGCGTTGGTCCGCTCCATCCATCAGCAGATCTGTTTGAAATCTGGACCCCCCCCCCCCCCTCCCTCTTCAAACTGAGCTGGGTTCACATCTTCCTGAAAACCCATTCTGTCCGACCAAAACAAAAGTAATTAAGAAAGTGAAGGGAGCGGATGATTCATCCTCACCGCCATCCTTCACATTTCATTTTGCATAATGTTTCAGTGCCTGAATAGAAATAGCAGAACTCGCTCATGCATTCTAATCACAATGAATAGATGTCAGGTGCGTGCAGGGTCCTAATTAGCATAAATATACTTATTCGCGTTGCAGTTCAGGGATTTTTCTTTTCTTTTTTTTTGATATTCCAATTTAAATGTGAAGATTATTTACGCACGGTTTTGTGTGTTTAACATTTCATTTCTTTCAGCAGCAATCCTTTTGGTCCGTTGCGGAGGTGAATGAATGAAACGCACCGTGGACGGGATAAAGCCGCTGATTATTCTGGGATGGAGCCGGTTACGGTAATCCGAGCGCATCATTCCACATCCACAGCTTCTGCTTCTCCTGCAGCGAACGCTGGATGGATGTGCGTGACGGGCTGGTGGTCTCCCGCACTCTGGCGCAGTCTTGCGGGGCTTTTGCGCTCATCTGGCCGCACATCTGGCGCGCCTCAGTAACGGACTTGCACGTGTCGCTCCGGCCGCCTGTTGCCAGGCAGATCTCCAGGAAAGCAGCTGCTTTGCCTCTGAGGTGGGCTGCTACTGCCATCTAGTGGTTGAACTGAGCATTGGAATATTCAACACGCTTCATCTGAAGCGTTTTATTTTTCTATTTTTCTCCCGCGGATTTTAAAACATCAAAGTGGATGAGGATACAGTTTTCAGTAAAAATAAAAATAAAAGTAATAAAATATTTTTTCTTACGGCCCACGTGACCGTAAAAACGACGATGACGTCGAGGACGCTCACGCAGGCGTGTGGCTGCAATGCCGCGATACGTGGCCCTAATTTGGGCTTTAACCTTTCATCTTTAAACCATCAAGGCCTCACACATGAAGGGGAGGCTGTGCCTGCGTTGCCATGGTTACTATCTTCTCCTGCTACAAGGCTGTAGCATCATGCTCGACCACACGCACCTTTTTCTCTTGCATAGAAGCGAATCAGGATCTGGATCTTTGTCCGGAGACCATCAGGAGGCGCTATTATGCGTCTGAAATAATTATTTAACCTGCTTTGACCATTATTTATGAAAACTTTAAGGCGTTTTGTGATGCAATAATGGGTTGAGAAATTGTATTTGGACTCAGTGACATGATAAAAGCAACAAATCTTTCTTTGTCATTTTGAGTCCTTGAAGACTCTGCGTGTCCGACGAGTCCAGACTTCACAGCCAATTAGAGACGTCGTACCTGCTGAGCCCGGGTTCGAGTCACTGAGGTGAAGTTTATCTCTCCAAAATCAGCTTTAAGGGGCATCAAAGAATCAGAGAGGTCGAGTCCAACTATGTTTAAAAAGATACCTGATGAATAAAGAATCCAAACCGTCACAATCTGAAACAAGCTTTTATTCCAATTCACAGGAATCTGTGGACAAAACCCGATCGAGTTTTCTTCTTGTTTCACCATTTTATGGAGTAAAATATTCAATTTCATCAGGTATATAAATTGGAATGAATATTTGCACAAACTGCACGCAGATGAATGAATACATAGAATATATAAATATATATTAAATATGTGTACGCAGCAATAATAAAAATGTACAAAGCAGTTCTGACTGTAAAATTTCAAGAAATATAAAATGTATATAAAATATCAAATATATATAGTTATAAGAATATTTGTTTTTCCTTAACTGACATTTAAAGTTTCCAGTTAAATGGAGACTAAACCGTTTCTGAAGTTAAGCATGAAATGCGTAAAGATGACAGAAACCATCCTGACTGCAGTAAAATCACAACAAACATTCACGTATCAAATTACAACAAACATTCACGTATCAAATTACAAATAAAAGTTGCAATAAAAGTACGATAAAGTCACATTAATTGTTAACTCCCAAAGAAATGATCCGTTTTACAGAATAAACTGAAGGAGTTAAAAAATGGAGACAGAAGAATGTCAGAAACTATTCATGCATGTGTAAAATGTAAAGCTGTAAAATGTAAATCTGTAAAATGTAAAGCTGTAAAGTGCTGCTTCGGCAGACTGTTAAGAGGTTGAGGATGTGAGAATCCTCTCGTAGGTACATGTCATGAATCTGCTGCTGCTCTTGATGAAGATGAAGACGATGCTAATGAAGGCAAGTATCTGTGAAAAAAAAAGAGTAAAAGTATTTTTATTGATCAAATATGTGAACAGACACAGTTTTGCCATTCCTGTAATAGATTACTTTACAGCCTCAAGCTGACCCGGGACCTGGGAGACGTGTCCATGGAGTTTTGTTGAAGGCGGACTCACCGGCTGACGACGGATGAGAATCACATCCAGGTAGAGCCGCCTTCCATCAGAAGTTCACCACCGTCCATCTGAACCTCTGAGATGGATCTGGACTCTCGCTGGACTTCTGAGAAGGATCTGGACTCTCGCTGGACTTCTGAGAAGGATCTGGACTCTCCCTGAACCTGTGAGACGGAACTGGACTGTCCCTGGACTCGTTGGCCCTGAAAGACGTAGTTCAGCATGCTCTCTCCCTGGACCTGGTCCACATGAACGGGGTTATGGATGTGTCACAATGTCAGCTGTCGGTGGCTTTGTGTGCTACAGACCACTGAGCTGCTGAAGAACTGTCGACCGTCCGCGCCGACACGTTGCTCCGCCCACGGTGGGTTGGGCTTCCTGTTCCAACAGTCGGTCACCTGAAGCACAAACACAACGTTTGTTACTCGCTCCGGGATTCCACCTCTGGATAAGGGAACAGCGCGACAACAGTTTGGTGTGTGACTCTCACCTGGATCTGGTGGTTGACCTTCAGCGGCGTTGGTGTCCGGGGAGCCAAGATCAACAACCTTCTCATCTCCGGGGAGACCCTGAACACAACAACTTGCATTGACCTCTTCTGAAACGTGTCTCATCTTAGAACAGGTATTTATGTAGAAGAGTCTCTGATCTGATTAGAAAAGATGAGATTTGTGTCACATTAAAGACAAAATTACAAATAGCAAAGAACAGCGTGAAGTGGAGACGGTTGATTTGCTGTGGCGACGCCTACTGGGACAAACCAAAAGAGACAAAACATGTAAAATTTGTTGGGGGTGTTGCAGAGTGGCCTACTGGGATCCCTGGTTGGTGCTGGAGGAACAGGCTGGGGTGGAGGTGAAACCTGAACCCTGCAAATGACCCAAATCATGCTGGTTGAAGAACTGCAGACAGACAGAGAGATCATGAAACGGTCCGGAGACGTCTCCAGATGAGGACGGCCAGCAGCAGCGTCGTGTTTTCACCTTGGAGGGGCAGAAGCTCGGACCTCCCTGATGTGTGCTCCTGCTCCAGCAGGATTCGCGCTGACAGTTCAGGAGCTGCTCCTTCAGACCCATGACCTACAAAAAGAACGCGTCACGCTAATTACGTGTCCTGAGAGATCCGATCAGGTCGGACCTCACTTAACGACGAGACCCCGTTGCTAAACGGCTTCGTCGTAAAAGCAAAAGAAAAACCCGCTGACCAACAACTTGGCCGACATTTTGTGTGGTCAAAAAGATTGTATATTTCCGATCGCCCATCGTAACTCCTGAGTCGGCGTTAAGAGAGGACCTGACTAGAACTTTACCTACAACATTGACAGGAAGTCAGACATGAATTAGAAGTTCTAAGGTTTCAGGACTGCACTGTGTTGTGTAACTTTTGTAAATTTGGTGTCAAACTGTTAAATGCGGCTCCTCGGTGTCGCACACACTTCATACACAGCAAGTACTCGGGGGGGGGGGGGTTGTCTTACATAACTCTGGTTCAGATCGGACAGGTCGACAACCTTTCTGTCCGGATAGGTATAAGCGAGCGATGAGGTCACTTCCTTTGGGCCGTAGGTCTGGGAGTTCTGGCAGTTCTGTGAGAACAACTTTAATTGACGGTGGACAGAACTTGAAGGGCAACCATGACGACGTCTTATTTAAACTCAGTGAGATCTTGAAGTGTATTATTCACACAACCAAAACAAAATCCGGTTTACTTACGCTGGTGTTCGTTTGCATGGCGGCTGTCATCTCATGCATGTTTGCAGCGGAGTCCGGACCCAATGAGGAGGTCGGGGCAAAGACCGGCGGGAGTCCTCTTGGCCTCTGATGCATGAAGGAGCTCATGGACTTCTTCAGGTTGGACAGACTCTCCGTCTGCTGGAGGAGATGTGAACATTAGAATCAACACCGATGTGGTCGCGTGTGGCAGGTGGGTGTTTGGGTGGATGGTGACCTTGGGGGAGGTGTTGGTCATGCTTGGGAGGTTGACGTTCTCAGACTCCTGGTTGGGGAAGGACCTGTTGTGGCGGTATAAGAGCTCTAGGTATTCCCTATCGGCCACCTTCCTCTTCAGGGTGGAGTTCCAGTGGTTTTTGACGGCGTTATCACTCCTGGGAAGGTAAATCCACAGATGAGGAACCAGAAGTCACTGACTGTTGGTGTCAGCAGGCAATTATACCCCTTTGAAATGCTTAAAGTCTTGTCTGTGTCGGTTCTCGGTCATCCATGTCTCACTTGGATGACCGAGAAACCTGTGGAACACACTTTGGACAAACACGCTCCGACTGATATGGGAGTATGATAAAACGTTAAGTCAATGGCAGACTGCTGTTCAAGTCTTCTGGTTGTGAAAAGCCAACCTGGGCACCGAACACAAAATGTGTTTTCAGTCCTTCTGAAACTAAATTGGAAGTATTTCTATCATAAAGTCACCAATTAAACACGGCCACGCCTGAGATGGAGGCAGGAACATCTGCCGCCAGTGAGCGTTACCTGCCAGGTAGTTCTTTGGCGATGGCAGCCCAGGAGTTTCCCACAATGCAGTGGGCCACGTAGATGAAGCTGTCTTCATCGAGTGTCCAGTTGCCCTTCTTCACCGTCGGGTTGAGGTGGTTGTGCCAGCGCTCGCGGCACTGCTTCCCGTTACGGCTCAGCAGGTGCTCGGCGATGACTGCCCAATGCTTCGTGCCGTACTTCTGAGTCAGGCTGATGAGCTGCAAGGGAAGTGACATCACAACGTGCATTCGCTCATTATGGAGTCTTCGTCGTGTCCGTCTGGTGGGTGAACCTGTCGTCTGAATCACGATTAATCCATCGTGATTCTGCTGGTAGATTAATTCTTAGCGACAGAATTCTAGTGCGAGTTTTCACCTTCTCGTCCTCCTGCTGAGTCCAGGGACCTTTGACGTTCAAGCTGTCCGTCTGCTGCTGTCTCTGAAGACGCCGAGGGAGTTAACAAACAGGTAACACTGACAGCAGGATAGTGTTTGAGGCTACAGCTTTTGTCACCGTGGTAACGTCACACGATGGCTACGGGGGGGAAGTAACGGTCTCCTTTCCTGTATTCTTGGCCACCGTGGTCAGAGAACCAAATCAAAGTTCGCAGAACTCATTTACTCGTTTTAGTTACCAATAAATACTACTACTACTACTACTGTACCTTCGGTTTGTCCCCTCGGGGGTCGCCACAGCGAATCAACCTTCTCCACTTCACCTTCACTGTGACCAGCCTACGGGCACGCCTGTGCAATAATCACGCTGTCTAATCAGCGTCTTGATACGCCACGCCTGTCAGGTGGATGGATTATCTCGGCAAAGGAGAAAGCGCTCACTAAAACAGATTTAAACACGCTTGTGAACCAAATTTGAGAGAAACGGGCCTTTTGTGTCCATAGAAGACGTCTTAGAAACTTAGATCTTTGATTTCAAGTCATGAAAAGTCGAGCGGAAACCCAAAGTGTTGCGTTTGTGTTTTTGTTTCCGTGTCGTTCTCCCTGAACGCTGACGCTATTACCTCCTCTTGGGTCCACCTGGGCTTCTGTTCTGTGAACCTGGATGACGGTCCAATTGTTCCTTTGTGTCCCAAATGGCTGCAGCAACAGGAAACAGCGCGCAGGATTAGAGCGGAGGCTGTCCAATAATCAGGCAATCAATTCATCAATCAGCCGATGAAGATTCATTATGTCAGTCTGATTATTATGTTTTCCACCACGTGTGACAGGACAGATGTGGGACAGGACAGATGTGGGACAAGTGTCTTACATGTCTAAGAGAGGTGTGTTACAGATGTGTAACAGGTGAGTTTCTGATGTGTGACAGGTGTGTAACAGGTGAGTGACAGGTGAGTTACAGGTGTGTAACAGGTGAGTTACAGATGTGTAACAGGTGAGTTACAGGTGAGTTACAGATGTGTAACAGGTGAGTTACAGGTGAGTGACAGGTGTTGTGTGTTTGTCAGCTCTCACTGGGATCTGTGGCTTCGGTTGCTCATCGCTGCTGCTGCTTGTAAACGCTGAAGCGATGCTGAAAGGAACACAACAAACGCCACGGCTCCGGAGGTTAAGGTGTTTCGTCCCGAATAAGACGCTGAACCCACGTCGCACCCCGGGGCGGTAAAGTCGCCTGATTGGTCGCCTGATTGGTCGCCTGATTCATTACGTTAATGGAGATTCATGAACTCCTAATATATAGTCCATGACTTTGAAATAAAATCAAACTCAAAACTTCAGCGCTGCTTCCAAGTGACAATTTGATAACAGATTATTTCCACCAATCAGACCCCCCCCCCCCCCCCTCCAGGAATTAAGATTTAATTCACACAAATTTATCCCTTCCAAAGTGATTTTTGCAGGATTGTCCATATCAATGCAACATATTTGCGTAGTTGATGGTTTTTTTACCGTTAAGAGAGCAAAAAAAAGTACAAAAAAAAAGATAACAAAAATTAAATTAAATTAAAAATAAATACTAAAAAAATAACAGTTCATTTTGAGCCTGGTCAATCAAAACATTTGTCATCAACAAAACCACATAAGGGAAGAAAATAAGATCGGATTAATTGATAACAATTATTGGATGTGATTCCACCTCAAACGGCTGCTAACAGACACCGCTTCCTTAACGTTCACAGCATTTATTGATTATACATTAAAAAACAGTCATCACTTTGATTGATCACCAATATTCACCCAATAAGTGAGAGAGAGAAAAAAAAACACTGAAAATGTAACAGGAAAACGTTTTCCGCTCCTTAGAAAGTTGTTCCTCTACAAAAGAACAGATTATATAATTTAACATTAACTTTGTGGTCGTTAAGTGAGCGTCACAAGCTAGCAACGGGGCGCCAGTTACTGGACGTCTGCGGGTTTTCAATCAATTAGGATTGATCAATTAGACGCAGACAAATCAAACCGTGATTTTTGTCCGGTAACAGGTGCGTCCCGCGTGTATCTGGACACGACCGGCTGTATTTATGATCATCGGACGCGCGTAAAGGTGAGTATAAGCTAACTTACCGGCTGACAGGTCGGTGGACAGGAGAGCAACACCTGGAGACGGTTTCCCGTTAAAGCGCGTGCGCTCGTCTGATCTGATTGGCTGCGCGAAGCTCCTCCATAATGCACGACCGAAGTGTTGAAATTAAGTTAAGAACATTTCAATAAAAGTAGAGCAGCGTTAAATGTGATGACTTTTATTTAGTAAATTAAAAGGAAATTAAATAAAAATAAAAATCCCTTGAAATAATCGTATTTCTGCGGTGCAAGTTGTAATATTTCCCATCTATTCTTGATTCTGCTTTTGTTACATCACTAAGTTACCAGTGCATCATATAGTGCAGGAGCCAGAACCAGCAACAGAACCTCAACGGACCGATCTGGTTCTGGCTCCTGCAGCGGCCGCTGACCTCTGGCGCCCCCTGCAGGTCGCCGATCAGGGCCAAACTGTGTGCGTCCTCGACGTGGAGTTTTTTAGTGCTCAGGCGGGGTTTCCTTACCAGAGTTCATTTTAGGTCCCAGACTTCACAGCCAATTAGAGACGTCTTACCTGCTGAGCCCGGGTCCGAGTCACTGAGGTGAAGTTTATCTCTCCAAAATCAGCTTTAAGGGGCATCAAAGAATCAGAGAGGTCGAGTCCAACTATGTTTAAAAAGATAACTGATGAATAAAGAATCCAAACCGTCACAATCTGAAACAAGCTTTTATTCCAATTCACAGGAATCTGTGGACAAAACCCGATCGAGTTTTCTTCTTGTTTCACCATTTTATGGAGTAAAATATTCAATTTCATCAGGTATATAAATTGGAATGAATATTTGCACAAATTGCACGCAGATGAATGAATACATAGAATATATAAATATATATTAAATATGTGTACGCAGCAATAATAAAAATGTACAAAGCAGTTCTGACTGTAAAATTTCAAGAAATATAAAATGTATATAAAATATTTTGTTATAAGAATATTTGTTTTTCCTTAAATGACATTTAAAGTTTCCAGTTAAATGGAGACTAAACCGTTTCTGAAGTTAAGCATGAAATGCGAAAGATGACAGAAACCATCCTGACTGCAGTAAAATCACAACAAACATTCACGTATCAAATTACAACACACATTCACGTATCAAATTACAACACACATTCACGTATCAAATTACAACACACATTCACGTATTAAAATACAACAAACATTCACGTATCAAATTACAAATAAAAGTTGCAATAAAAGTACAATAAAGTCACATTAATTGTTAACTCCCAAAGAAATTATCCGTTTTACAGAATAAACTGAAGGAGTTAAAAAATGGAGACGGAAGAATGTCAGAAACTATTCATGCATGTGTAAAATGTAAAGCTGTAAAATATAAAGCTGTAAAATATAAAGCTGTGAAATATAAAGCTGTGAAATATAAAGCTTTAAAATGTAAATCTGTAAAATGTAAAGCTGTGAAATATAAAGCTTTAAAATGTAAATCTGTAAAATGTAAAGCTGTAAAATATAAAGCTTTAAAATGTAAATCTGTAAAATATAAAGCTGTAAAGTGCTGCTTCGGCAGACTGTTAAGAGGTTGAGGATGTGAGAATCCTCTCGTAGGTACATGTCATGAATCTGCTGCTGCTCTTGATGAAGATGAAGACGATGCTAATGAAGGCAAGTATCTGTGAAAAAAAGAGTAAAAGTATTTTTATTGATCAAATATGTGAACAGACACAGTTCTGTCATTCCTGTAATAGATTACTTTACAGCCTCAAGCTGACCCGGGACCTGGGAGACGTGTCCATGGAGTTTTCCCCCACGGACTTACCGGCTGATAACGGATGAGGATCAGATCCAGGTAGAGCCGCCTTCCATCAGACTCAACGGACCATCTATGTCCTCAAGCATCTCCAGAAGTTCATCACCGTTCATCTGACAACACGAGTCGAAACGGTCAGAAACGGTGTGGCCCGTTGGGCCTGACACACACCCACAGCCCGGTCCTCACCTCAAAGGGATTCTGTGGAACACTCGGAGAGTCTTGGTAATCACCCGGCAGCGGGTAAAACCAAACGTCCTTCAACAAGACCTGGTCCAATCCGGTGTTGGACTCTTGCTCTTCAAACTGCTGCTGCATGAAGCTGGGCACAGCCTGGACTTCTGAGAAGGATCTGGACTCTCCCTGGACTTCTGAGAAGGATCTGGACTCTCCCTGGACCTGTGAGATGGGACTGGCCTCTTCCTTAACCTGTGAAGTAGAACTGGAGTCTCCTTGGCCCTGAAAGACGTAGTTCAGCATGCTCTCTCCCTGGACCTGGTCCACATGAACGGGGTTATGGATGTGTCACAATGTCAGCTGTCGGTGGCTTTGTGTGCTACAGACCACTGAGCTGCTGAAGAACTGTCGACCGTCCGCGTCGACACGTTGCTCCGCCCACGGTGGGTTGGGCTTCCTGCTCCAACAGTCGGTCACCTGAAGCACAAACACAACGTTTGTTACTCGCTCCGGGATTCCAACTCTGGATAAGGGAACAGCGCGACAACAGTTTGGTGTGTGACTCTCACCTGGATCTGGTGGTTGACCTTCAGCGGCGTTGGTGTCCGGGGAGCCAAGGTCAACAACCTTCTCATCTCCGGGGAGACCCTGAACACAACAACTTGCATTGACCTCTTCTGAAACGTGTCTCATCTTAGAACAGGTATTTATGTAGAAGAGTCTCTGATCTGATTAGAAAAGATGAGATTTGTGTCACATTAAAGACAAAATTACAAATAGCAAAGAACAGCGTGAAGTGGAGACGGTTGATTTGCTGTGGCGACGCCTACTGGGACAAACCAAAAGAGACAAAACATGTAAAATATGTCGGGGGTGTTGCAGAGTGGCCTACTGGGATCCCTGGTTGGTGCTGGAGGAACAGGCTGGGGTGGAGGTGAAACCTGAACCCTGCAAATGACCCAAATCATGCTGGTTGAAGAACTACAGACAGACAGAGAGATCATGAAACGGTCCGGAGACGTCTCCAGATGAGGACAACCAGCAGCAGCGTCGTGTTTTCACCGTGGAGGGGGAGAAGCTCGGACCTCCCTGATGCTCGCCCTGACAGTTCAGGAGCTGCTCCTTCAGATCCATGACCTTCAAGAAGAACGCTGTTAAATGCGGCTCCTCGGTGTCGCACACACTTCATACACAGCAAGTACTCGGGGGGGGGGGGGGGGGGGGGGGGGGGGGGGGGGGGGGTTTGTCTTACATAACTCTGGTTCAGATCGGACAGGTCGACAACCTTTCTGTCCGGATAGGTATAAGCGAGCGATGAGGTCACTTCCTTTGGGCCGTAGGTCTGGGAGTTCTGGCAGTTCTGTGAGAACAACTTTAATTGACCGTGGACAGAACTTGAAGGGCAACCATGACGACGTCTTATTTAAACTCAGTGAGATCTTGAAGTGTATTATTCACACAACCAAAACGAAATCCGGTTTACTTACGCTGGTGTTCGTTTGCATGGCGGCTGTCATCTCATGCATGTTCGCAGCGGAGTCCGGACCCAATGAGGAGGTCGGGGCAAAGACCGGCGGGAGTCCTCTTGGCCTCTGATGCATGAAGGAGCCCATGGACTTCTTCAGGTTGGACAGACTCTCCGTCTGCTGGAGGAGATGTGAACATTAGAATCAACACCGATGTGGTCGCGTGTGGCAGGTGGGTGTTTGGGTGGATGGTGACCTTGGGGGAGGTGTTGGTCATGCTTGGGAGGTTGACGTTCTCAGACTCCTGGTTGGGGAAGGAGCTGCTGCGGAGGAGTAAGAGGTGTAGGTATTCCTCATTTTCCACCTTCCTCTTCAGGGTGGAGTTCCAGTGGTTTTTGATGGAGTTATCACTCCTGGGAAGGTAAATCCACAGATGAAGAATCATCTAAACCGTGCGCGTGTCTCTTAGGCCTGGTACCAACTAAACTACTTAGAGAAGTCTTCCCCTCAATTAGAATTCATTTGCTAAATATAATTATTCATCTATACTTACTCACAGGCTATGAACCCCAATCTTTTAAAACAGCAGTTATTAAAAACCAACAATGGATCCTGATGTATTCGCGAACTATAGGCCAATTTTGAACCTTCCATTTCAGGATTTTAGAGAAAGCAGTTGCCAGTCAGCTGTGTGAATTCTTACAAGACAATAAGTTATCTGAGGTTTTTCAGTCAGGTTTCATATCACAGAGACAGAGATTAGCTAAAGTCACAAATGACCTTTTAATAGCATCCGCGCTTATTTTATTAGATCTCAGTGCAGCCTTTGACACAATCAATCATCGGATTCTGTTACAGAGGCTGGAACAATCATTTGGCGTTAGAGGATCTGCATTGAACCGGTTTAGATCATATTTATCTGCTAGATTTCAGTTTGTGCATACACAGAAGTTAAATATGGAGTTCCACAGGGTTCGGCGTTTGGACCTATTTTATTTTACGCTGTATGCGCTTCCCTTAGGTAGCATTATTAAGAAACACAGCATATATACATTTCCACTGCTATGCAGATGGACACACAATTATACCTGTCAGTTCAGCCAGACAAAAGTAAACAGAAGTAAAGGTATTTCTACAAAGTCACCAATTAAACACGGCCACGCCTGAGATGGAGGCAGGAACATCTGCCGCCAGTGAGCGTTACCTGCCAGGTAGTTGTTTGGCGATGGCAGCCCAGGAGTTTCCCACAATGCAGTGGGCCACGTAGATGAAGCTGTCTTCATCGAGTGTCCAGTTGCCCTTCTTCACCGTCGGGTTGAGGTGGTTGTGCCAGCGCTCGCGGCACTGCTTCCCGTTACGGCTCAGCACCTCCTTGGCGATCATGGACCAATACTTTGTGCCGTACTTCTGAGTTAGGCTGATGAGCTGCAAGGGAAGTGACATCACAACGTGCATTCGCTCACAAGGGAGTCTTCGTCGTGTCCGTCTGAACCTGTCGTCTGAATCACGATTAATCCATCGTGATTCTGCAGGTAGATTAATTCTTAGCGACAGAATTCTAGTGCGAGTTTTCACCTTCTCGTCCTCCTGCCGAGTCCAGGGACCTTTGACCAAGTTCAAGCTGTCCGTCTTCTGCCGTCTCTGAAGACGCCGAGGAAGTTAACAAACAGGTAACACTGACAGCAGGATAGTGTTTGAGGCTACAGCTTTTGTCACCGTGGTAACGTCACACGATGGCTACGGGGGGAAGTAACGGTCTCCTTTCCTGTATTCTTGGACACCGTGGTCAGAGAACCAAATCAAAGTTCGCAGAACTGATTTACTCGTTTTATTTTAGTAAGGGGTGCCATCAAGCTGAACAAAGACAAACGTTTTAAGAGATCGTGATATTCTTCAACCTTTATTAGTTCTCCCTGAACGCTGACGCTATTACCTCCGCTTGGGTCCACCTGGGCTTCCGTCGGGTGAACCTGGATAACGATCCAATGGTTCCTTTGTGTCCCAAATAGCTGCAGCAACAGGAAACAGCACGCAGGATTAGAGCGGAGACTGTCCAATAATCAGGCAATCAATTCATCAATCAGTCTGATTCTGTATGTTTCACACCACACGTGTAACAGGTGTGTAACAGGTGTGTAACAGGTGTTGTGTGTTTGTCAGCTCTCACTGGGATCTGTGGCTTCGGTTGCTCATCGCTGCTGCTTGTACGAAACGCTGAAGCGATGCTGAAAGGATACAGCATTTATTGATTATACATTAGAAACAGTCATCACTTTTGATTGATCACCAAAATTCACCCAATAAGTGAGAGAGAGAGAAAAAAAAACACTGAAAATGTAACAGGGAAACGTTTTCCGCTCCTTAGGAACTTGTTCGTGTACAAAAGAACAGATTATATTTATTTATTTGAAAGGATAAAACCCCTTGAGATGAAAACATCTGGTTTTCAAGAGGGTCCTCAATCAAAACAAAACAGAAATAACAAAATTACAGCCGTGCAGATATGCAAAAAGAACAAAACAAAATAAAACTCACTCTTTACACACAAACACACATCCACACACTCAAACAACACACATACAAACATGCACACGTATCGCTCTGTCAAAATAGTAATAATAAACTAAAATTGCAGTTATTACATGAGAAGATAAGATAGCAACACAAAGTTAAAAGCAATTACAAGCATTTTGAAAATGTAACAATAGCGCATTTTTAAACAGATTATAACATTTTATAGAGCGGACGGATAATGGAAGACTGTTCCAATCAGCAGGAGCTTTGAATTGGAATGCAAATTTACCAATTTCCTTTTTAATCCTCGGAACAACAAAAAAGGTTTGGTCAGCCTGACGTAAACTATAGGAAGAATGAAAATAAATTAAATATTGTTTCAAATAATCCGGATAACTGAGGTTAATGCATTTAATTTAACTTTTACGTTGTGGTCGTTAAGTGAACGTCACAAGCTAGCAACGGGGTGCCAGTTATTGTAAATGTTTCCTAATTAACTCGGATTTAGAAAATTTGAAACGGACGTCAAACCGTGATTTTTGTCCGGTAACAGGTGCGTCCTGTGTATCTGTACATGACCGGCTGTATTTATGAGCATCGCCGCGCGTAAAGGTGAGTAATATTCTAACTTACCGGCTGACAGGTCGGTGAGAGGAGAGAAGCGCCTGCGGGACGGTTTGCCCGTTAAAGCTCGTGCATGCGCTCGTCCCATAATGCACGACCGAAGTGTTGAAATTAAGTTGTGAACAGAGCGAAATAGGAAACATTTCAATAAAAGTAGAGCTGCATTCAGTGTGACGACCTTAAAACGAAATAAAACACAAACCTAAACCCTTTGAAACATTCTCCATTCGTATTTTATTTTCTGTGCCGTGTAAATTATAATATGTTTACATTACCAACCAAATTGTGACTGTAAGATATAATATTTTTTATTTACACTGGTCTCAGTTGCGCCGTAGCTTCATTGTGTCTCTCTCTCTCGAGTTGCTTTGGATAAATGCGCCATAAATAAACGTAAATAAACATAACAGATTTATTATTTAGATTTATTCTAAAGGTTTATTACGTCATTTGAAATTGTCGATGGCTCACAAAGTCAGAAACATTTAACGAAACACACACTTAAAAACGCACAAAGAAATATTCGAGCGTCAATTCGACAAAACTGTTCAGACTTCGTATCCCAGAATCCTTTGCGCCGTGACGTCGGCGCTCCTTGCCCATCGTTAGGCTCTCCCGGCATGCCTTTCTGCAGGGCCCAGAAGAAGACGAAGCAGAAGCGTCATGATGCAGTGTGTTTGTGGCTAACGTGACGAACCTTTTTGTTTTATTTGCGTTGAATAAAGTTTGAAACGTTCATGACGCTTCAGGGAAGCACTTAACGGAGTAAGCTAGCCAGCCAATGAGCGCTAGATAGCTAGCTCTGCAGCGGAGATTGGCGGTGAGTTGGGAGCTGCAAGCGCGTTGTTGTTGAAACGACTTCCAGTGCCGGGCCGCCATTTATCTCCGGCGACCATTACGACAAAAAAAAATGCCCCTGAAAGATAACACCTACGTGACGGGCTCTTGACTGACTTTTTTTTACGTCATTTGGAACGCTTAAAACAATCAACAGTCAACTATATCCGGTCGTTGTTAGCAAGGCGAGGTGACGGACGATCGGTTAGCAGTAGCGGTTAGCTCCGCACGGCTAACGACGTTAGCCCGCGCCGTCTGTGTGGGCTAACGTGCTAACGTCGAGGCTTCATATGACGGCTTTGCTTGCAGCAGCATAGTTTCATTTGGGGGAATCTGAACTGGTTCCACATTCACGCGTTCAGTGCGTGTTTTCTGCTTCCGGTTCGGTTCTGATCCAGGACGTGTTTTGGGCTGATCTTGGATTCACGTGTAAAAACGGGGTATTGATTGAGCAAGACTTTGGGAGCCTGTTTTGTTTACCTCAGAACAACTTGAGGAAAGGAGTCAACCTGATGTGACGTCATCTGTTACCCCGGGGGCATTTGTGTTGTCATTGTTACCCAGTTTCGTGACGTTTCACCCATTTGACCCATTTTCTGTGTTTCGTTTTTTATGAAGTAAAATCCCTGATTGTGCACGTTGCTATGGAGATTCAAAGGCTAAACTGGAGATAAATGCTGGAAATAATAACTCTTAAATGATATGTTTATTCATCTTTGTCCAAGCCTTTTCAGATGGAGGTGGTGGTTCTGTTTTGCTGGACCCTTTCTGTATGACCCTAACCCACCCTGTGACCCCCCTCCCCTCAGGTACAACAGAGTCAACATGACGACAGACGTGGGCTCTCCGCAGCGGTTCTTTCACATGCCGCGGTTCCAGCACCAGGCGCCGCGGCAGGTCTTCTACAAGAGGCCGGACTTCGCCCAGCAACAGGCGATGCAGCAGCTCACGTTCGACGGGAAGCGAATGAGGAAAGCTGTCAATCGCAAAACCATCGACTACAACCCCTCCGTCATCCGACACTTGGAGGTAAAGACGCCCCGGGCGGGCTGCTAACGGGGGCTTGGTTCTGTTTCGCTGGGGCCGGTTCAGAAGCTTCAGGCTCCGGTCGGCTTCGGATGGAGGAACCATTTTTTGTTTGTTCTCCAGAACCGTTCGTGGCAGCGGGACCACCGAGACTTCCGAGCCGTCCAGCCCGACGCAGGATGTTACAATGACGTGAGTAGCGGTCCCCGATCGGGGCATCTGTGCGGGGAGGAGCCAACTGGTGACTTTATTCAGCCTGTAAATCTGGAGCCCTTCCCTCTACAGCTGGTTCCTCCTCTGGGGATGTTGAACAACCCAATGAACGCCGTCACCACCAAGTTTGTCCGAACCTCCACCAACAAAGTCAAGTGTCCCGTGTTCGTGATCAGGGTGAGCTATTGATCTGTGGGGAAGCGTTATTTGTTGTGAATTTGATTAGCGTGTCGTGGATGTAGCTTGAACTGGTTGCGTCTGCTTCCCGTTTGTCTCCAGTGGACTCCAGAAGGTCGCCGTCTGGTCACGGGCGCCTCGAGCGGCGAGTTCACTCTGTGGAACGGACTCACCTTCAACTTTGAGACCATTTTACAGGTAAGAATCCACCTGTCTGTCATCCTCACAGCAGAAGTTCCTTTCTTTTGTTTTATTCTGCTTTCTGCTCTGTCACTGTTCGGGCACGAGTCAGACAAATGTCGGGGGGGGGGGGGGATAATCACTCGAACATGAGCTGCTTTCCTAAACGCTGTGTCGTGATTGAAATGCCACAGAACCCGGAGAATGTTCTAGATCCTTTTCTAGAACTATATAAGCTTCATGATCGCATGGACGAAGTCAAATCTCTCTGGGGCCGCCTCGATTTTAATGTTTTGGTTCTCCCGGCACCGTTTTTGATAAACAGAAATAATATTTATTGGCAGTAATTCTCTTTTTTATGGAAAAGCAGGTCACTTTAAGGAAGAATCCATGTCTTGACTTTAGCTTTGGCTGTTGTTTAATATGATATCTGACATTAGCGATGGCAGCGATGATGGCCGACGGGCCGGGATAGGTGGCTTAAGCTGACGTTAGCTGTGGTTGTTGTCGTTAGCTTTGATGGCTAATGTTAGCTGTGTTATCCAGCTTTGGCTGGAAGTGTCGCTAGCTGATGTTAGCTCTGATTCTAGCTGTTGTTATGCCATGATATCGGACTTTGGCTGCGGTAGCGGTCTATCTGATGTTAGCATTGAAAGCTAACAGGAGAGTTTTCAGTCGGACCGGTTCGGTGTCCGTTTAGCGCTGTTTCTGTACTGTGACCAGACGTCTCTGTTCTATGAGCTGTACTGACCCTCCTCCTCCTCCTCCTCCTCCTCTGTTCTGCAGGCGCACGACAGTCCGGTCCGGGCCATGACCTGGTCTCACAACGACATGTGGATGCTGACGGCGGACCACGGCGGCTACGTCAAGTACTGGCAGTCCAACATGAACAACGTCAAGATGTTCCAGGCTCACAAGGAGGCCATTAGAGAAGCCAGGTTTATACCCAATCTCCCATTCTCTGTAGTTAACCCCAGTGTGTTCTCGTTGTCAGCCATGCGGGGGCGCTCTGGCCACGTTCGGCGGTTGCTTATTGACAGATGTATGTGTGTGCTGTTGCAACACTGCAGCGATCTGTTGTCGATGTTCTTCCTGATGTGGCTGATGAGCCGTTTGTCTCTGCCTCTGCTGAATAAAGAGATCATTTCTTTTTGAAGCGGTTTGGCTAGGCTCAGGCTTTGACTCTGACCAATAAAGTTTTAAAATAAAGTGAATAAAGAGAAGCTCCTGCTCACAATAGGGGGTTTAAATAAAGTTTTTAGCTCCACATGCTCACGTTAAAAACCCCCACAGCCCTGCCCTAACTACTGCTGCCAATGTGACTGATGGGAGAGGGGTGGGGGAGACACATCCCGACTTGTCCACGGCACTACATATCCCATAATCCACCTGGGTGATGTTTCATTAGTTTAGTTTTATGTTGGTGTTGCGTGGCGACACTGATATTTCCAGGTCAGTTTTCGTAATGGCAAAACGTGTAATTATGGCCAGAATGATTTCATGACAAAAAAGCGTTCACGTTGTGCGTGTCCCTGTCGGTACCCAAATGTGGTCCAGCCCAGCCGGTAGCATTAGCTATCACAGCTAATACTACCCAGAGTCAGGCGTCACGGCTAACCTTGATTTCCTCGCCCGCCGGCTGTGGCGTTGTTTCCTCCCCGATCTTCAGGCCGTAGTTGAACGAGCGAGTTTGAATGCAAAAAACGATGACGCAGGAATCGGTCTGTCCTCCTAGACCTTCCACAGACCAATGGTTGGATGCCAACAATACGCTGAGCGAAGGTGCAGCTCAGTTCAGAGAGAAGGAAAGGAAATTAAAAGAGATGCGCAGTAGCTTCCTGTGTTTACAGGAAGCGCACCTGCCCGAACACAAACTGTTATCCAGCAGCAGAACGGCCACTTCCAAAGAGAATTTCTTGAAATTGCTCTAATTTTGCTTTTTAAACTGCAGTCTGGTTTCACAACAGCAGGGGGTGCTATTAGGCTACAGTCTGAACCAGAAATGACTTCATATTTGTTCACTGACCGACTGCTGTGAGGATCTGTTACTGTTGGGTTCTGTGTTTCTTTGCCCCCACCCGTGGGGGGGGGGGGGGGGGGGGGGTCATAACGCGCTTGAATTCAGAAGCTGGGATGTTCTGACTGATGCTTGATGTTTCGGCCCTGTCATGCCTGTGATCCTCCAGCAGGGGGAGACCGACCTCACACCGGCGGTTCTGCACAGGGGAGCGTCCGGATCCATTCAGTGACCGATGACTCAGCAGTTTTGATCTGCCCATTTTCAATCCTTTGAGTCATTAGATTTAATTTTTTTATTTTTTAGGTTCTACAACATTTATTTGGACATGAGAAATAATTAATTTAACAGGTTTGATTGTCCTTCCTCACTACGTCCACGTGTCTTCTCCTGGGTCGTCCTCTAGCCCTGTCCCCTGGCAGCTCCGTCCTCAGCATCCTTCTACCGATATCGTCCTCGTCTCTCCTCTGGACATGTCCAAACCATCAAAGTCTGGTCTCGCTGACCGTGTCTCCAAAATGTCTAACCTTCACTGTCCCTCTTATTGTCTCATGTCTAAACCAACCTGGTCCCTCCCAAGGAGAACTTCAGCATCTTCATCTCCGTCACTTCTAGCTCCGCCTCCTGTCTTTTCCTCAGACCCGCTGTCCCTAAGCCGTCCGTCGTGGCTGTCGCTCACGGCTTTTGCTATCCGTGCAGCTGGGTGTCTCCTCTGTACCTTCGGTTAACTTCAAAGATGTCGCGGATCTCGGGTGAGATCAATCACCTGATCAGATTTTTTTTCCTTTTTCCAGTTTCTCTCCGACAGATAATAAATTTGCCACCTGCTCCGACGACGGAACGGTTCGTATCTGGGACTTCATGCGCTGCCACGAGGAGAGAATCCTCCGAGGTAACGACGAGTAAAAAAAATAGTGAGAGATCGTTACTTCCTGTTTCAGACGCCAGAACCAGTAAAAAAAAAAAAAAAACACTTTAGTATCTGACGTGGACAGCTTCACGTATTTGTACTGAAATCGTGTGTAAAATATATAATTTTTGTACATTTATTTACATGGTGTTCTTTATATATAATAAAAGAAAAGTCAAAGCCGGACATTGACAAGTCAGACATAGTAACTAGTTAATAATGATAATGTGAATATCATGCAGGTCACGGTGCCGACGTGAAATGTGTCGACTGGCATCCCACCAAAGGTCTGGTGGTCTCCGGCAGTAAAGACAGTCAACAGCCAATCAAATTCTGGGACCCAAAGACCGGACAAAGCCTGGCGACGCTGTGAGTGTGGTCTGGAACCGTGACCAGATCGGATCGGTGGATCCCATTGGCTGACGTCTCATCGTGACCTCATGGGAGTCTGGCCCTTTGAGACCGTTTCCTAAAAACGGTTGTAATTGTTTCCCCTCTGCTCAGCCACGCCCACAAGAACACCGTGATGGAGGTGAAGTGGAACCTGAATGGCAATTGGCTGCTGACGGCGTCACGTGACCACCTGTGTAAGCTGTTTGACATCAGAAACCTGAAGGAGGAGCTGCAGGTGTTCCGAGGGCACAAGAAGGAGGCGACGGGTGAGTGGCGCGGGCCAATGAGAGCAGGGCTCCGGGGGGGGGGACCTGGAGCAGGGTTGGACATCCCGTTTGAACTTGTCTCCTGTCCTCGTCTCAGCCGTGGCCTGGCATCCCGTCCACGAAGGGCTGTTCGCCAGCGGCGGTTCTGACGGCTCGCTGCTCTTCTGGCATGTTGGGTAAGGAACCGATCCACAGGCCGGGATCGGGGACCCCGCAGGGCACCCAGGGTCAGGGTCTCACACCCACCCTGTTGTTGTTGGTGTTTCAGGGTGGAGAAGGAGGTCGGAGGGATGGAGATGGCTCACGAAGGGATGATCTGGAGTCTGGCCTGGCACCCGCTGGGCCACATCCTCTGCTCCGGGTCCAACGACCACACCAGGTACACACAACATGTACACAAACAGGGTGTATACATACAAGATACACCCACTATACACAAACAAGGTATATACACACAACATGTACACCAGATACGCACACACTATACACAAACAAGGTGTATACACACCTGCATACATTTCTACAACATTTAACCAACAATTACAGAACTTTATAGTTTATATATATTTATACAAGTACACAACATCCAGACATTATATATGCAAGATATATATGTCTCTAAAACATACACATGTGATGTATATGTAACATGCAGAATATATACCGTCATTATACATGTATAACAGTTTGTACACAACATGTATACAAATTCGTGTTTATTGTTCAGTAAATTCTGGACGAGGAACCGACCAGGCGATAAGATGAGAGACCGCTACAACCTGAACCTGCTGCCTGGGATGTCAGAGGACGGGGTGGAGTACGGTAAGCCGGAGGAGGACAAGAACCCTCCAGGTCATTGTCGTCTTGCTGGCTCAACCAGCTGTTCTCTGAATGACTGTTCCAGATGACATGGACCTGAACAACATGGCCTCCATCCCCGGCATGGGCATCCCCGAGCAGCTGAAGGCCGCCATGGAGCAGGAGCAGAGCAGTGAGTGTGATCCCGGAACGTTTCACGCGTTCCCGTTTTAAATGGCGGCGAATGTTCGCTTCTATGCCGATGATCCCGATGTGTTTGTGTGACTGTTCTACTTGTGTTGCTGTTGGTTCTTCTCGGTTATCGAGCTGTATTTGTTGCCTCCAGATAAAGATGCAGCTTCTGACGCGGAGATGTCCATCCCGGGTCTGGACTGGGGCATGGACGAGGTCATGGGTAAAGACACCAAGAAGGTTCCGCAGAAAAAAGTGCCGTACGCCAAACCGATCCCGGCGCAGTTCCAACAGGTGAACTCCTCGATGCGTGTCCAGCCAATGAGCTGCGAGCGGATGATCTCACTCGAAATGAGCTGAGCTTCGTGTTTCTTCATCTCTCTCTCCAGGCCTGGGCGGATAATAAAGTACCCATGATGCCCCCCAATGCCGATTTGTCCAAGGACAGGAAGGCGGAGCAGAAAGTGGACATGAAGAAGAAATGTCAAGCGGAGCATGAGCAGGAAATGGCGTCTCTGCATTACAACAACCCGATGCTGCTGGAGGTGAGACCGTCTGCGCTAGCTGCTGCTAGCTGCTATCCTATGCTACGCTACGCTACGCGCAGCATACAGGAGCCAGACGCACTGAATCAATCTGCTGCTTTGCCTTTGGCTGCAGCAAATGAAGATGGACCGGATGGACCGGATGGACCGCATGGACCGGATGGACCGCATGAGCACCGATGGGAACCTGGGCCCCCAGCAGGGACAGGGTGCTATGTCCTCCTTTTCCACCACTGGAGGCCCAGTGCCGCCTGGCCAGCAGGGCTTTCCACAAAACATGCCTTCTCAGCAAATGTCCAACAACATGGGGGGCCCCATGGGTCCCGGAGGCATGCAGTCTCCTTACATGGGGCCACCCTCTGGACCCCAGTCTCACCAGGGGCCGCCTCAGGACATGATGGGGCCACCAGACATGCAAGGAATGCAGAGACACACTGGCCCTCCCAGAAACATGGGTCCCCAAGGGCCTCACGGTATGGGTTCCAGAGGGATGCAGGGGGGCCCTGGTGGAATGATGGGCCCCCCTTCTCGAGGAATGGGTCAGAGGGATCAACAGGGACCTCAGGCTCAGGGGGGCATGATGGGCCCTCAGGCTCCAATGCAGGGTGGGATGATGGGGCCCACATCCAGGACACATGGCAACATGCCAAACAACTATGGGATGGGCAACATGCAGGGGGGCCCGGGTGGGATGCAGGGGCCGCCCGGAAATGTACAAGGACCCCACGGCAACATGCAGGGGCCTCATGGAAACCTGCAAGGGTCCCAAGGAAACATGCAGGGGCCCCCATATGGGCAGCACCACGTGAGTTCATGTGGTTTCCTGGGTGGTTTGGCCAGTGTACGAACGAGTTCTGTAACAAACCTGAGTTCTGCTTTCCAGGTTCAGAACTCCGGGCCTATGATGCACGGGATGGGACAGCAGGGGCCCAACAGTAAAGGTAAGACCCCTCGAAAAAAGCTCACTTTGAAGTTATGGTCCTAAAGATGAGCTTTGGCGTACCTCAGGGCTCTAATTTAGACCCTCTTTAATTTGAACAACATCAAGCTTTCATGCTCACCGTGTTACTTCATAAGCTGCGCGGTACAGCCGGTACTGATGGACTCGGCCCGCGATGAGTTCTGGTACCGGAAAGAACGTCTCACTTTCGTCACTGAATGGTCGACGTGGCGTTCCAAACTCAGAAAACATCCGATGGAATAAACCTCCATGAACGGACAACCCTTCTAACCCGAGGAAACGCGAAATATGTCAAGGCTGAGGACTAAAATGACCTTTGACCCTGAAATGTAGCACCTTCCCCAGGTGAAACGGCTCCGTGTTTGTCCGTTTGTCCATAGTAGGAGATGTTCTCTGGTTTTCATCTTTCATTCCTCTCACGTCTCAAGGGGACCCTCGGGGGCCGCCGCCCAACCACCACTTGGGCCCCTCTGAGCGACAGACACCTGGAGGACCAGAATCCGGCTCAGGGCCTTACTGGGGAGACAACCAACAGGGTCGTCGTGGGCAACAAGACTTTGAAGGTGCCAGGGACTACCACGCCAGAGATGAAAGCTGGAGACCTGGAACAGGATACCAAGGAGGAGGAGGAGGAGGAGGACACAGGGGGGGAGGACATAGAGCAGGAGGAAACTGGGGCCCCGATGAGAGGTTCGGCGGCGCAGACTTCAGAGGACGGAGAGACGAGAGGTGAGTTTGGATGAAACGTGGGACACGAGGTAGAACTTGAATTCCATCCGAACAGATGGAACTGGACTCGGTGGGTGTTTCAGGTTCAGAGGCCCCGGCCGGCCCGGAGCTCGAGGCTACCCCGATGAGTACGGGGCCCAGGAGGAGGGCTTCGACAGTTCAGAGGAAATGGGCCGAAGCTGGGACACCGGGGGCAGGGGGAGGCCACCTCGAGCAGGAGGTCCACCCCGAGCAGGAGGTGAGAGGAGCTCGACTCCCAAAGTCGACCCCGGTGAAATGTCCGCTCTGAGATTCTCATTTTAGCTCCTCCCTTGTCCGCAGGTCACGACGGTTATCGAGACGGACAGCAGATGCACGAAGGGTCATCTCCGGCGGGCCGCGAGCGCTCTTCCTCCCTGCAGGGGATGGACATGGCCTCCCTGCCCCCCCGGAAACGTCAGTGGCAGGAAGGCCCCGGAACCGGAGACCCCCGGGAGAGGGACTCAGCCGATGCGGACGGAGGTGAAAACCACAGCAGATTGTCATGACTGTCCTGCAGCGCCCCCAAGCGGCCACCATGCCGCAGTTCAGCCTCTTAGCATCACGGTCGTTCTCACTGGGCTGTAATGAGCTCTGCGTCCTGTAGGGGGCGCTTTTTGCTGCACTTTTATTTTTTTTTAAGTCTTTATGTTAATTTCATATTTTAGAATGTTTGTGATGAAACTTAAAATGTTTTTATTTCAGTATTGGAAACAATGTTTTCACGCTAGGCTAGTTTTCAGTATTACTTTGAAGCGGAGCACGCCGCTCTCCTGACACGGCCTCTGCTGCATCCCCTGCAGGTCGCCCCCCTCCGAGGGAGGAAGGGGGCTACGGTCCGTCCGGCCGCGGTGGACGAGGCGGCTGGGGCTCTGGAGGAGGGCCAGGTCCCAGAAGAGGAGGACCGCTGCAGAGGGGGTTAATGAGGGGGGCTGTCCGAGGCCGGTAGTCCCGAGGAAAGGAAACTCTCCAGACCATCCTCTTCTCCGGTCCACTCGTCCCTCCTGGTCCCCCCCCCCCCCCCCCACAGACCTGAGAGAGGAAACAAACTTTTAACCCATTCAGACCTCTGCTGCTGAAAAGGACGGCGGTTTCTGATTGGTCCATCAGCATCCTAGCATAACGCCGGACTTTACAGGCGGACGGACGGGAATCTGTCCCCACCCCACTGAAGCTCACATTTATTTTAATGTAAAATATCATCTTTGTACCTCAAGTCTGTTCATTTTATTTCACAGTCAACACTTTGTCGTCGGCTCTCGTTGCTTTTTTTTGTAAAAGATTTCTATGTTCTTGCGTTTTCACTGACTCCACTGAGGTGGACAATAAAGATTCACTCTTCAAAATCCATCGTGAGGGCTTAGTGATCAAATACTTGACGAGGTGCTCACTATTTATTCGGTTAAACTTTAAGCCCTTCTTGTAAATGTAAAGATAAATGTGGGATTTCTAACACGATTTTGACAAGAAAAATATTATTGGATCCAGATCCATATTTACACCAATAGTCAACCCGACCCCTCTACAAGATTACATTTTAGTTCAACCTTTCTGACAGAATGACAAGAGATGAAGCAAAAATATTTAGTGCTTTATTACTTGCACTCAAAATTATTTCCATGTCTCTCTCTCTCTCTCTCTCACACTCACACACACACGGAGTTCACAGATAACGTCCTTAATCAGCTGCCGTCCACCCTGCAAGTCAAGGGTCAGGGATCAAGCCACTCCACCTTGAAATCAAGAGACTGATATCTGTCTATAATCAGAAATGATCAGGCAGAACTCAACTCGGTCCTGATCCAACTCCTCATTGGCCCCTGGAGTCCGCGGGCCGCTCTTTGGGAGCCTAATGGATCCGCCTCGGGTCTGAGCCGGGTGGGGGGCTCCTCTGGCTTCGCACCCCCCCGGTCAGATCGGCATGCTTTTCCCAGAGACCGTCCTTTTGATGGCGGACGCCGCCATCCCCCCCACGAAGCGGATCCCGGCGCTGCCTCCGGGGAGCAGCGACACCAGGTAAACAACGATGACGGTGACCTGCAGCGCGGCCCCCAGCGCCGTCAGCACGGTGCTGTGGAGGCTCAGCGCCGCGTACAGGGTCCCCCCCAGGGCGCACAGGTACACCGCGGCGCCGGGAGAGGTCGGCAGGCCGGCGGCGAGCCTGCTGGGTCCGCGAAGCACCGCCACCGCGGCGATGGCGAACACAGAACCGAGCGACCAGAGCAGCGCGAACTTCCGGGCGTAGAGGAGCAGCAGCGGCGCGTAGAGCGCGGACAGCCCGAAGCACAGCGCGGAGAACAGCGCGCAACCCCCGAAGGCCACAAGCCGCTGCCGGCGGCTCATCCCCGGCAGACAAGGGTCCGGCTCGCCGAACCACGGCCAGGAAAAGCCGCCGTTCCCGCTCGAGCTCTGGCCGGACGGACTGCCGCCGCGGCTAACGGACCAGGGGCTGGACCACCGCCCGAACCAGCTCCCTGGTGCCGGCTCCGCGTCGCCCATGTCCACCGCGGTGCTGGAGCTGGACTGGGAGATGGTTTTAGCGCCGCCGCCTTTGGACTGGGCCAAATACTCCTGAAGTTGTCGGTTTAGTTCCGCCATGACGGGTTGAGCGAGCTAGCTAGCTAGCTGTTGTTGTCTGGACTTCTTCTTCTTCTTCTTCTTCCGGTTTCAACTTGTATCCTCCTTCCACCTCTGACCGTCCGCAAGCGCCCCCAACAGGATGCAAGCAGAATTGCTTCTCTAATGGCATCTGGCCTCCTGCGGGTTCAACGCTACATTAATCACTATTTATAACTTCATTACAGCGTATTAAAAAAAAATATATATATATATAATACACATATGTACACGCAAGTACCTGTTTTATTCTTACACATAAGAAAAATAAAAATGTTTTTCTTTAAAAAAAATAAACGGAAATATTTTATAAATAAAACTGAAAAGCAAGTAAAAGTGGCAGCAAATAATTCATAATGAATCTACAGATTTAATCTTGATGTTGGATCACCTTATTTTTGACTCCACAAAATATACTAATAATCAAGTAACATAATCAAATCATAAATAAGAATAAATAAATGACCGGTTACTAGATTGGGATGAGGCTCTATAAAAATTCACCTGAACGTAACATATGTGGAAAAAATAATTAATGGAGAAAATGAAAATGTATTTCACTTCTTTTTTTGTCCGTGACAATCATTTTGGTGTTTGTGTTTGTTTGTCTTCAGTTGTCAGGTTGTTGCTCTCATTATGGTAAAAGTCACATGACTTCAGTTTTCAGCTGTCAGACTAAAATAAATCCTTCATGTCATTGGTTGGCTGACAGACACACACAGCCTTCTATGGTATTATCAGTGTGTGTGTGTGTGTGTGTGTGTGTTTATTCAGCGCAGTGATCAGAGGAACACGCCGCTGAGGAACCGGACCGAGCAGCAGGTAAAACAGACACACACTCCTACCTGTGGTAACACACATTTTCAAATGAACCAATCACAGACCCCTTTAAGCACGGACGTATTCCTCGGTGTTCCTCGTCAGTCGCATCTAAAGTTGTACAGGAGAACTTTGAACAATTCATTCAGGAGTTAGCTAGCCTAGCTTAGCACAAAGAATGAAAGCGAAGGGAAACTGTTAGCGCAGTCTCCAGGGAAAAACATTTGTGTGTAGAATGAATCTTTTATTTAACAAGTGAAATAGATGATACTGTAGCATTGCTTGTGTACAGGGTACTTATTATTATGGGATGTCCATTGTCTCTTCAGTTAACAGCTGTCTGAATCCATCATGTGTGCGAACAGCTGGAGAGAGACACTCGTTGTTTGCGTGATCTGCCGTGAAGCTGCTGATTGGTCCGGCATGTTTTTTTTTTCCCGTCAGACTGACGGCATGGCGCTCTCTCAGATCACCCCCACCCTGTTCCTTGGCGCGGCCGACGCCCCCCTCAACGCAGCGTTGGTGTCGCAGAAGGGCATCACGCTCATCGTTAACGCCACGGTCGGCCACGCCTCCCCCGCCTACCGGGGCGTGGAGTGCGTGCGGGTCCCCGTTTCTGACCTGCCCAGCGCTCGCCTTGGAGACCACTTCGACCGAGTCGCCGGACGCATCCATAGCAACCGTGCAGGAGGCACGCTGGTGCACTGCGCCGCCGGGATGAGCCGCTCGCCTGCGCTGGTGATGGCCTACCTCATGCGCTACCGAGGCGTGACGCTGCGCCAGGCCCACCGGTGGGTCCAGGAGAGCCGGCCTTGCGTCAGACTGAACGCCGGCTTCTGGGAGCAGCTGCTTCAGTATGAAAGGAGGCTGTATGGGAAGAACACCGTCAGGGTGGCGGCCCTCGCAGAGACGCCGCCGCGACCTCTGACCCCGAGGACAGAGAGGTCGCTGGAACAGCAGAGAAGCTGGTTAACGCCGCTGGCGCCCAGGTCGCCTCTGGTGAGCCGGCTGTCGGTGAAGCCGCCAAAAAACAAACAGCGAAGAGGATCCAAATCCAGCAGCATCAAAGTCTGAGCAGGCTTCGTCGTCCTACATTACCCACAATGCAACCTGACAGGGCTACAGTTAGACATGCTATGTTTCTCACTGACGAGCAAGCTACATGAATTTACCAACTAGTCATGTGACATATTATTATTACCTATGTTAATTTGCTGAGACACTTCCTGGTGTGAGAAAAAGGGTTTAAGTTTTTTATGTTGTTGTAAAATGCACCTTTTTGGGTCCAGAATTTCTCCATTATCTCCTGAAAGAAGGAGTTCCCAGGCCCAGCGGGTTATTGACGATTTGGGACCTCGTTGTTGTGTGAAATACCAGAAACTCTTTCAGTTTAACTCAACAAAGTGTCAATGAATGTATTTGATCAGACGAAGAGAAGCAGCTGCAAAACTCTCAGCCACAGCAGGGTTTCAGGGTTTAAAGACAGCAAATAATTGTTTGGTTTTAATTTAGTTTGCTCGGACAAACGACATCTAAAGCACCCGACTGACAATGAATCCAAGAGTTCTGTTGCAGATGAAACAAAATAGCACGGCTAGCAGTTAGCTTTAAATGTTTTACCTGGTGTCTGTTTCAGCTTCGGACGGGCTGAGGTGACTCAGGATTCAGATGTAATGTCATTTTATGTCTCCATCTAAACGTGTTTTCAGATTAAAATATGGATTTCCTGTTTGTTGATGTTGGTTTCTCTTTTTTTATATTTGACTATAACGTCTATTAAGAATATGTGGGGTGTCTATTGGAAATAAATATTTCACCTGCGTTTCTCAGGTGTTTCTCGAATCAAGTTTAAGAAAAACAAGTGTTTGAAGTGTTACCTTCAAAATAAAAGCATATCTTATCTAAAAAAAAGATGAAAAGTATATTTAAGAAAATAGATTTATTAAAAAAAAATCTTTAAGTATTAAATAGCCCAGACATATTCTGGAAACATACCGAATTCTATATGAATTAAACCGATGAATGTAAAAGAAAATATAGGCAAAAACCTAAAATGTTCATATTTCAGTCATGTTTTTTCATCATTTAATTTAATGTGGGATATCAGTAAGGAATAATTAAATTTGATTATTTGCTAAACTTCTTTCGGTTCGCTTTACTTTTTAATTCTGTTAATCGAAAAAACTTGCGGGTTTCCAAAAAAAAACACCCTTTTATTGTGAAATTTGACACAGGAAGTCATCTTCTTAGCTTTGCGTGCTTTACGTCGGAGCAGTTCGGACAAACTCGGCTCGGCTCGGTTTATTTACGCCCCGCCCTCCACCGGAGCCGGGCGGAGATGAGATCCAGATCCCGCGGCGTTTTGGTGCTTTGGCGTCGGACGGGCTGGACGGAGCGGACCGGGAGACGGCGGGGACCGGGAGCTGCTACCGTACACCGGGATATCAGCGGGGGCTTTGCTGAGGTTTCGGAACCGAGAGGCCGGAAGCGGCACCGAGTGGTTCGTTGGAGCGGAGCCGGGCTGCGGTGGACCGCTGGCGGATCCGATCTGAGAGCAGTCGGAGAGACTCAGAAACATGTACCAGGTCCAGGTGAGCTTCACCTGTTTCTAAAGTGGATCCCGGAGCTCCTCCGGTAACGGGAACGATTCGGAACGATATGAAAACGTGTTTTTAGTGAGTCATTTAAATGTGTTCAAAACCAGCAGATATAACAGAAGAAACAATAAAACTAATTTTTACAATTTGTATTTTTTTTTTTATATTTTCCTTCTAAGATTTCCGGTAGTTTTCCCTGCGACCACATTAAATAATCAATAATTTAACCAATAATAATTTTTGTGTTGATCAAACTGTCAGACTGACTGGATTCATTGTTCAGTTTAATTAAACATCAATAAATATTGTACAATTCTCCTTAAATCCAAACAGGAAATGGATTGATAATCATAGAACACAGTTCTATGATTCTATGCTAAGTAGCAAATTTAGAGAATTCTGAGTTGTCTTTAATTTTCTTAGTGATTTATTTATTTTTATTAGATCTAGTATTAAAACAAAGAAGCGACCAGAGGGTAGTTAAGATAAAAGGGGTTTTGGAAAAACCTCGACTCTTCATCCATCTTCCTCTTTTTACTGTCTTCACTTTTAACTCAATTAAAGACACAAACTGAAAATCAAAGGCAGGCGACTCAAGGATAATAACATGGATGCGATCGGTATTGCCATTATTGCTGATCGATAACTCACCGCTGTAAAATCTGATTGGCTGCTCGTTTTTCCTGAAGCATGATTGGTTTTCTGGTGGAACCAGTTGTTTGGGTCGGATCTACGACTTCCTCTTGGTGACTAGTGAATGTTTATTTCTTATTTATTTGCTGTCGCTCTGCTCTGCTGTGATTGGTTCGGCGGTTTATTTGTCTGTTAGGTCTTTTTTTTCTTTCATCTATTCTGCTCTTTGAAATGAACGAAACACGAGAACGTCCAGATTTGTCTCCGCCCTCCGTACCGGCGCCGGTTTGAAGTTCTTCCTGCTCTTTAACTGATGCTTCTGAAATAGCGATTAGCTTCAGCCTCTCGTGCAGGTAGGAGCCGAATGGACGGACGCTCAGGTGACCAGGAAGCGTCTCTTTCATCCTCGCTTTGTCGCTAGCTGAGGCTGTTTTTCCAACTCCAAAGATACAAACTGAACAAATCTGAAGTGATGGAGCCACATTTGACCTTTAACACCAAACAAAGTTTGATAGCGGAATGCTAACCTGCTAGCACCCTGAAGTACGTTTTTTTTTATTTTTGCTGAGCAATCACCATCTCTCTCTCAGTGTTTGGCCGTCCTGCTCCTGACGGCTCGCGGTGACGATGGCTCCAGCCGCCGTCGTCTCGCCCTCAAGGCGCCGCCTCCTCTCGCTAAGTGCCGCGCACGAGGGCGCGACGAGTGCGGCGCTCGTCAAAGCGCTCGTCTGACCTTGTCCGACGCGAGGTCACGGAAGAACTGGACGTCTTTGGTGAAGAGCCTGAACGCAGCAGAGCGTGTCTTTGATTACAGAGCGAAGAGACGGCGGAGGTGAGGACGGAGGGACACGCCCGTCCTTCTGCTACGACACGAACGAAGGACAGTGAACTCACCGCAGAGACTCAACTGTCCTCCTGTCGTTAAGGACAGTGAACTCACCACAGACTCTAAACTGTCCTGAGCTCCTTGGGTTGTTTCGTTCGTCCCGGCATCGCCGACTCATCTCGTCTCGACTCCGACTCGACGTGAAGGTGCAGCTATAATCTTTAAAAAGTTTTGCTGTCCCGGTCAAAACGGAGTAGAAGTCCGACTCGGCAGGTCGTTTCTCCTTCGTCCCGCTGAGACGAGAACATTCCCACCGTCCCTCCTCAGGACGCCGCAGAGATCAGCATCCATCCTGGCATAAATAGCTCTGCAGTGATGGATGCAGGTTGCCCGGGGGGGGTCGGGGGCGGGCTGCTGGGGATTTATTGCAGGAGAAATGACTTTGCTGTTAAAGATGGCGAGGTCGCCATGATGGCGTCGGTGCTCCGTTAACGAGGGCTAACGCTAACGGGGCGTTGACGGAAGGTGTCTCTGTTCCTATTGAGATTGTAACTGCATTTAATTCTGATGCTAACTCCTACTAGCCGCCTTTAAGACGTACAGTTGGGCGTGATCAAAACGTCCCGCCCCCCCATCCCGCCCTGTCCCCTTTGATCCCGGCTTAGAGGCGGAGCGACAAAAAAGTCACGCCATCAATTTACACGGAACGGCGAGGGGCGGCAGCCCTGCCTTCATCCGGGGAACTGAACCAACAGCCACGAGCTCAGCGGGACGATTGACCTTTGGTCTCCTGGGCAGCATACGTGGACGCGTCAGTGCCGCGGTTCTACGGGGCCCCATTGAGGCCCGGCTCAGAGGGGACGGGAGCCGTGTTTGTTGAGCTCAGCTCCGCCGGGACGCTCCGATGGAGGACTGTTAGCTCAGCACAACAGCAGGTTATTTTTAGTCCGACAGTATCTCCACGCACACTCTCTCTCTTTCTTCACAGCTGGGCGACCAACACTGTGCCAGAGTGGGTAAAATAAAAGAGAGAGAGCTCCACTCTGTCGGCTTTAGTTTGACCAGCTCTCCCGCCGTGACGGTGCAGGGTGACATCACCAAAACGCACCGAAACCCGTCGGTGACGGCTGAGAACCAGAACCAGAACTAAGGTTCAGGTTCCAGGTTCTCGTCTCGGGGGGGGGGGCACCAGGCGGATGTGTTTGTTCGTTGATAAACCCGGCGAAGGAGGAGCGCTTTTATTCAGAAGCGTCCCGATGCGGCGCCCGTCCGTCGGTCTAATAATAAAACCACGGCTGATGTTTTATTGATCAACTTGTCCCGCCCGCTGCGTCCAGCGAGGCGGATTCACTCCATCAGCACCAACGGACGCACCGTCAACGCTGGCTAACCTTGAGGGAGTGACCCGTCCGGCCTGGCGGCGGCTCGGACTCGCCTCCGGAACCCGTGGCTGCGAGGAAAATACGTATTCTGGTGTGCTAACCGGATTAGGTCGATGTCTGCCGGGACGCTTTTAGTGTAAACGGATTAGAAGCAGTTTGTGTGAGTGTGGGGGGGGGCAAAAGTCACGAGGTCACGTGACCTCTGTTCACTTTGTGGATCCGATCCTCCTTCATTGATCCTCGAGTCTGTTCTCATCAAACAGGATGCAGGTGCTTGCAGCTGGACGTGCTAGCTGTTCGTAGCTTCGGTAATTAGCATCAGGTCAGATTGTTGGAAGACCTCATCACGATCGCCCTTTGTGTTAACTTTTGGGATTTCGTGGCGTCTGCACCAAACAAACGATGCGAACGAAAAGGCCTAGCGTAGCAGCGGCTAACAGTTAACCCCTCTGCAGGGCGGCGCAGGCGTAGCATTAATACTGCATGCTGGAGAGACTGGAGGATCATGGAGCCTAAATGTCCCTCGGCTCCTCCTCCAGCTGCTAAGTGCTCCCTGCTGTCAGAGCGAATACCGTGTGTGTGTGTGTGTGTGTTTATGTGCCCAAACCATTAGGATTTTCAAGAATATTCAAATCACTTGGTTGGGGGCGGAGTGCGGGTCGGCTCCTCCCTCCTGGGTTGGGCTCGCTGGGCGTTGGAACATGGCGGCGTGTAGGGTCTGCGTGAGGAAGATGAGGGTGGGACGGTAAGAGGAGCAATGAGGCGTGTAGAGGGAGACGGATGAGGAGGAAGCAGCTGCCAGGAGGGAGACGAGGAAGGCCAAAGGAGGAGGAGTGTGGATGCGGTGACGGAGGGCAGGTGGGCGGCCGTATCTTTAGATACTCCGGATCTAGAGCCTGGTTTTTCTAGAATATCTGTCAAACCGATAAAGATGCCAGATCCAGATTCTAGGGGGCGGGGCTTCATGGTGATTTATGTTGAATTTAATTTAACACAAATTAAAACGGGAGTCTTTTTCTTTATTTTCCTGGTAATTATTTAGCGCTTATAAATGATGCCACTTCCTGGAGATTGTTTCCGTCAGCCGCAGAGAAATGAAAACCTCCGACTTTATTTTGAAAGGACTTGACTGAATGAATGAACCCTGTCGATCTGCCTGTTGTAGGGGAAAGGGGAAAGGGTCGTTGCCATGGTGCTGAAGGAGCTTCCTGGTAAAAAGGCCTCCTCAGAAGGAAACCCCCTCTTCGCCGTGACAACCAAGGTTGGCATGACGACCACGATTTATTTTCTTTCTCTTTTTTCTTTTTGCATTTTTAGTTGTTGCTTGTTTTGCTAAAACCTCAAATCTGCAGCTTCGTGCTTTGACGATGGATGATTACGTCAAAAAAAAGAAGTTAATAATCGTAAATTTAAATTCAATTCCTTAATGTTGTGGTATTTTGATGAGCCCTGGATGCGTGTTTTGTATGGCTGAAGCAGGTTGTTGCTAGCTTAGAGGCTAAACACGGTGTTCTAAGCTACGCTCTATAAACAAACGCGACTCTGAGGTCGCGTTTACAGACCGTCCGACTCCAACCTATTTTTGTTGTCGGCTAGACAGGTGCATCATAAAATTAGAGATGCTATTTAAAATCATATTTTTATGTTTTCTTGTTGTTTTTACGCACTGAGCGAACAACAGGTATTTTCTCTGAGTAGAATTTACATTTTTTTTAAAGAGCCTTCGGCGGAGGTTTGAGCTTTACTTCTATTTGGTAGAAGTAAATAAAGAAATGCTTTGTTTTCATTCCTGGACTCTATTTTCTAAATGAAACGCTTATTTTCACATCCGGAACCTGCAATGATTCTTATTAGCGTTGGTCCAAAAGGAACTCCGTAGACTTTGGATCATCATCATCTGTCGAACGCGACCAAATGAATCGTGTCTGTGCCGTAAGATCCTCCTTCTGCTTTATACGTCATTAGCGTTAGCATCATGTTGCGTTACCTGTACCTGCCACGCCTTTCCTCTGTCTGACGTCTTTATGTTAGTCTCTCTGGCCTGAATCAGGGATTCCAGTCTGGATGTTCTGTTTTTGCACGATGGAGCTGTTTTGCTCTTTCACAGGATTAAATCCAAGCATATTCATCCGACATGTGGACACGCGGCGGCTGTGTGGATTAGGATTAGCGAGGCAGACACACACTCGCACAGATTTGAGATCAGATTAAATCAGACCTCATATTGAAGCAGTGAATTAAATTTTGTTCTATGTCCTACATTTCCCAGAATGCACAGCTAGCAGCAGTTTGTTGCCATATAAAGGGGACTTTGGGCATCTTGGGGAATAAATATTGTTGGAAGCGTCCCTGCAGGTTTGAGGCGAGGCGGCGTCCGGCGTCCTCGTCGTGCCGGAGCAGATGTTTGCCGAGCTCACGGTCGGCTGCACAGGAAAATCACAATCATTGCTCGAGGTTGAGATTTTTTTCAACGTGGTGGTTTTTTTTAATGCTGCATTGGCTCCAATTCAAGATAAATGAAATTAAAAATATGATGAAACCATAGTAATCAGTTGGGCAATAGTAGACTTTTAGTTTTTGGAAGCCAGGATGTAATTAAATGTTTCTTCATAGCCAGATTTTGTGTCGCATAAACCTCTTTCACCCACGAGTAAGGGAAACGGGGACTGATCCCAATCCAATGTACCGGTATTGTTTTTAGTCTGTAGTTTTTTGGGTCTGTAGCTTTGATGTTTTTGGTGTTTTACATTGTAGTTTTTGGCCGAGCTTTCGTGTCTTTTGTTTGTAACTCTGGTGTTCTGTAGATCTTCAGGCTCGTCTCTTCAGGCTGTGCATTCTGCCTTTCTTTGGTTTGCAGCTGGTCCGGGAGCAGCAGGAAAGTCGACCCCTGCTCAGCCCATCCATTGATGACTTTCTTTCCGTGACCCGAAGCGAAGCCTCCTCCACCCGGCCCCTCACCTCAAACACAGCAGGTAAGACGGCCGCTGATTATCCCACCTGTGCCCCATCCTCAACACCTCAGCAGGGATCCTCCTCTGCTAATCAGCACCTCCTCTTCATCGCTTCAACCTGCTCAGGTGGCTGCTGAAGTCATCCTTTTCTTTCTGCTCCACCTTCCATCCTCCCAGATGGAATAAAAATAAACATTATTTCAGAAATCGCTTTGCTTTGCATCTTCATTTCCTCTCCTGAAGAAAGAGACTGCTCTTTTACCCTCTCTGATCTGTTTGTTCTAACTTTGTGTCCTTGGTTATCCCTCCGTTCTCCTCTGTTCCCATCTGCTACCTCCAGCTCAGCAGGTATTCCAGCTATTAATCAGCACCTCTGACCTGCTTTCTCCTCCTGTCTGCTCCGTCCTCCGTCCTCCCATTCATTAGGAGTCGGAAAAAGGCTCCATGCTTTTTTTTCTTCTGTTTTTAGACATATAAATGTCAGAAACTGAACAACTGAAATTACCTCCGTTGGAGTGCATCCTGATTCCCAGTTCGATGACATTTAAAGGGCACAGTTTAGACTGGATATAATACATTCACTCATCCGTTATACGGTTAAACAACGCAGGAGCAAATATACGATTTAAGGACGTTCGGTTGCAGGTCGTACAAAAAAGAACCTGTCGTCTTAAAGTTCTGTCCACAGCTCTGGACTTGGTGGACCTCAGCGAGCCGGGAGAAGGCAGCGTCGGCAGTAATGGTGGTCGTCGTGGCAGCGGCATCAAGGAGCAGAGGAGGAGTCCTCTTCGGAGGAAGGGCAGCTCTAAGAGCCCCCGACATCGAACAAGACCCGACGAGACGGAGCTGATCCAAGTTGAGGTGGAGCGGCTGCCTGCAAGTCCCAGAACGCCTGAGAGGATCTCGCTGGACTCGGGTACTGCGGGCTAAACCGCTTCAGAGGAAGCACATGATGTTTATTAAAGATGATCAGTACAATATAACGGGCCTTTGACGGAGCCCTGAGGAATCCCGCAAGTCGGCCATGTTGCTCTGCTGCGGCGTTCATTCGCTTAAAAGCTCTGAACCCACAAGACGCTGACTTTAATCTGAGCTTTTACTCTGATGACTCTTTTACTTCCTGTTTCAGGTTTAACACCAGACTTCTTCCTGTTGTTGTCGTTGCCAACAGTCAGTCTGTCGTCTCCTCTGGACAAATGGGATGAGGTGAACCTGGACGTGGAGGACCGGGGACGCAGGAGACACGAGCAGAGATGCACGTCCCACCACTCCTCCAGCGAACTGCTGTGGTAAATCACCCCGTAAAACGCCGAGCGTCTGTTCAAACGAGTGATGGAGTCGGTAGCCAGACGGCGCTACCCGCTCGGATGCTAATCTAATCTAGCGGCGGTTGCATTTCCTTCGTCAGGTCTGCGGAGTTCAAAACGGATCCTCTGACAAAGAACTCCTTCGACGTCCACAGCTTCGATGACCTGGACTTCACCTCATCGACGCAGGTCGGGCGCCGTCTCCCGCCTCGGCGTTAAGCGAGGAGTTCGGGGTGCTTGGGGAAATCTTTAAATTCACGAGGCGTCTCGCTGACGGCTGACCTTTGTTGTCTCTGTATGTCCAGGACTGCGGGGCGTCCAGACAGCGCAGACGGACCCGTTCCCTGTTGGCCAGGAAGGAGTCTCTGGAGGACGAGTTTGTCCGGGCGAAGGCGGCCGTCGAGGTCACTCGCGTGAAACGCGCTGACGAAGCGTCCCCGTTGCCCCCCCCCCCCGGACGTTAGGAAGTTCTCGCTTTCTAGGGAACCGGATCGCCGTCCTCGTCGGCCGTTAAATATCGGTTTCATTGTTATGCTGCCGATCAGAGAACATTCGGAACAGACTCAGGATCAGATTTCAGACGGGACGGGAAAAATGAAAGCGTCCTCGGATTGGCCGGAGTTCGATTCCAGCGCTCTTGTGTGATTTGGTTGTTAACAGTTGATCAGTGGCAGATTGATCCACCCCCCCCCCCCCCCCCCCCTCATCTATCGTGGGCGTTGGATGTGATTGAAGTGCAGACTTTCCTTTAATTCGAGACTCCTGCTGCGTCATTCTGCTCTTCAATCAGCCCAGTCGGCTCGGTTCAGCGATCCAGTCGCAGCGCCTCCTCCTGATTAAAAGCTTTTCATCGCCGCCACCGACAGTTTCAGAATTTCACCGCCGGTATTTCAATCTGTGCCTGAAAGGATTGTCGAAACCAGCGGCGCAGAAAAGTCATTTCATTTGAATTTACAAACCAAAGTGTCGGAATCTGCTCGTCTTTTTATCCTAATCCTGAAACCAGAACCCGTCGTAGATGCTAGTTAGCATGATGCTAGCAGATGAAGCAGGGGCGTGTTCAATGATCAAACAATTTTTTTAATCCATATGACATCCCATCATTCCTGCGGCAACAGGATAGCTTATCAGAATTGCAGCAAGTCAAGAGGATTTGGAATCGAAACTGCGACTCCCAGCATGCACCACACCCAATAAACAGCCAATCGCAGAGCTTCACACCGTGCAGCCCGTTTTAAATCGGTTCGCCCTCATTCGCGTGCGCTTTGGCAGACTGGTCACCGAGTCACCCAGCTGCATCATGGGAAACGTAGGACCCCCGTGTTCATGAGGTTGCTGCTGCGTTTCAGTCGGATACGGAGTTCTGGGATAAGATGCAGGCCGAGTGGGAGGAGCTAGCCAGGAGGAACTGGCTGGAGGAGTCTGAGGAGCAGAGTCCGGTCCCGCCCACGGTCTCACCTGCTGAGAAAGTGAGTTTAAAACCTGGCTGTGACCTTCGACCCCCTCCATCTTTCATACTTTGATGGAAACCCAATTTTTTTTTCTAGTTGAGGAGGAGATAAAGTTCCGAGTATTAGGGATTAGAATGAGATGAATGTTCGCCAGCATTAATCTTTAGTTTAAACGTAATCCTGCAGTAATCCCGCCTCCGCTCAGGTGTGGCATCGACATGTCGACATCTGTGATTTCATTACCGGTGTGTTTGCTGATTAATAACATGATGGTAGAGAAAAATCCCCATCTGTTCCCGTCTTTATTCTTCTCCATCCTCATTTCTTCTTTCATTTGTTTTTATCATAAATCAAATCTTCCTGATGCAATTCGAATGGAAAGTGTTTTTATCCGGACGGCCCCGGTGCAGCGTGATGTGTGTGTGTGTGTGTGTGTGTGTGTGTGTGTGTGTGGGCGGGGGGGGGTTATATCTGCAGCATCAATAATTCATCTATGGATGTCTTTCACTTCCCCCGAAGCCGAGACGTTCCGGCGCCATCGAGCTGTCCTCAACACTTCCTGCACGGAACGGTTCACCTAAGAATGAACGTCCAGCCGTCGTCGATCCGTGATATCTATCGGATGCCGTATTGATCCGTTTCGTGTTTTACGTTCTTTCTGCGCAGGGCTACTTCTTCAGCAGCAACAACCCCTACGGGGACCGGCCCAGCGCCTTCGCCGAGGGCCAGGAGAAAGCTCGGGACGGGGACCTGAACGCCGCCGTCCTACTGCTCGAGTCCGCCATCCTCCAGGACCCCCAGGACTCGGAGGTGAACTTCTCCGGGTCGGGTCGTCCGAGCCGTTCTCGTGCGCGTTTACAACTCTTCTTTGTGGGTTTCTCCAGGCCTGGCAGCTTTTAGGGACGACCCAAGCGGAGAATGAGAACGAGCAGGCCGCCGTCGCGGCGCTGCAGAGGTGAGACGGCCTGTCGGCGGCAGAGCCGCAGGAACGGTGGCGTACGTGAATATTCCACTTCCTGCAGGTGTCTGGAGCTCCGCCCCAACAACCTGCCGGCTCTCATGGCGCTCGCCGTCAGCTTCACCAACGGCGGCATGCAGTGGGACGCCTGCGACGCCCTGCGCCGCTGGATCCGCCACAGCCCCCGATACAGACACCTGGTCCTGGGCGGCCGGAGCCCGCTGCGGGGCTCCCCGGCCACGCCGCGCAAAGGCCCCCGAGCGCCTGTCAGGTAGGCCCACGCAGCAGAGCCGGCGGTCGCCGTGGTCGTCCGTAGGGACTACACTACCCACGAGTCCCGGCTGCGTCACGCGAACGTCTGCTGTGCGTGCAGCTGCGAGCTGCAGGAGGTGCTGCTCCTGTTCCAAGACGCCGCCCTCCTGAACGTGGATCGCGTGGATCCGGATCTGCAGACCGGACTCGGGGTCCTCTTCAACCTGAGCGCCGACTTCAACAAGGCTGTGGAGGCGTTCACCGCGGCGCTGTCCGTCAGGCCGCAGGTGCTGCTGCTGCTGCTGATGATGATGATGATGATGATGATGGGTGGTCCTGGGTGTGGTCTGATGATGTCATGGCTGCCTTCAGGACTACCTGCTGTGGAACCGTCTGGGGGCGACGCTGGCCAACGGAGACCGCAGCGAGGAGGCGGTGGAGGCGTACACCAGAGCCCTGGAGCTGCAGCCCGGATTTATCCGGTCCAGATACAACCTGGGGATCAGCTGCATCAACCTGGGGGCCCACAGATGAGTCGGATGACCCGTCGCAACCTTGTCCCGGTCCCGGATGACCCGGTCCCTGTCCCGGTTTGACTTGGCCCTGGTTTTTCGCCCTGCAGGGAGGCGGTCAGTAACTTCCTAACGGCTCTGAACCAGCAGAGGCGGAGTCAGCGCTGCAGCCAGCAGCAGATGTCGGCCAACATCTGGGCCGCCCTGAGAATCGCCGTCTCCATGATGGACCGACCGGAGCTGTTCCAGGCTGCCGACATCGGGGACCTGGACCTGCTGATGAGGGTGTTCGATGTGGGCGACGTGTGATAGCTGCCCCCCCCCCCCCGCCGACGGCAGGTGGTTTAAAACCAAAGAGACGACGATGGAAAGTCAATAACGCCACAACCCTTTAGAATCCGGGTCAGAACGGATCCCGGGAGCCACGTTTTTTCCCGCTCCGCGATTCACGTTTAAAATCCGGACCTTAAAAGCCATTCCGAGTTTGAGTTCACGCTGTGATGTCACGCTGTGATGTCACAGCGTAGCGACGCATCAGTCAGTTAAAGCCCCACAGGTCAGCGTGACATTCTGAGGGCTACGAGATTCTTTAGAGATTCATACATTTATTTATTTTATTTAAAAAAAAAACATCCGCTGATGAGCTGAGGATTGTAGTACTCTGTAGTACTCTGTAGTACTCGCACTGCTGCCTGTTCTCAGGTGTCGAATGGAAACATGTCGGCTGTTTCGTCTTTGTCTCTGTCGTCCTGTCCTGTGGCGCTGTTTTATTCTGACGGGTGTGTTTTCTCACTTCCTTCCTGTTGTTGGCTCTCAGGTAAATCGTCTTGACGACGACTCGAACCCGTCGCGGTTCCTCTGCTTCAAGCACAAAGCCGAGAACGGCTTTAGTCCGATAGCATCCGACATCAAAGTCCCATTTTAACCTGAATATCCAAACTAGTAAAACACAAGTATATACAGTATATATATATATATATAGAGAGAGAGAGAGAGAGAGAGACATAATATAGTCGAACTCATTAGTTTATGAAGTACTTTAAGGGATGCTTGAGTTTGGGTTTCGTACCAGAGGTTCATTTAAACAGCAGAATGACTCAGCTGAAGCTGAAGCTGACGGCTGCTTGCATCATCCTAGACTAGACTAAGATAAGGGAAAAATCACTTTAAAATCACTTCTAAATGATGTCTCGCGTTTTGAAAAGATGAAATGATCATCAGCGCTCCGACGCTTTACTCTGCCCCCGCCCGATGCTGCTGTTTCCGTGTACAGACGATAATCGCATGTAAACCTGACGCTTTAGAAAATAAAGAGCAGATCATGCAGAGCCTGAAAATCTCTCCTGTCGTCCGTCAAAGGTTTTTGGCCTGAAGCTGATTCTAGGCTTCAGGGTGCGAAGGCCAAAGCGCGTAGCTCGACGGTTAGCGTCACGGTTTTCCATTTGCCACCGATGTGATGAGAATTTCCTCTAAAATGTAAATTATTTTTATTTTGACAATATTTCGGGATGTTTTCAGACGTGTTTTATGAAATGGGAGACATTAATTTGAGAAGTTTTCTTTTTAATGAATTACAGGATCTTTTCTTCACTGACGCTGAAATATTTGTATTATTTGTTTTGCACAAAATGATCCGGTCCCATCAGATTATTTTGGTGAAGGCGTCGACCACCAGGGGGCGCTGCTCCCCGACAGTTGATCAGTTTCCCTGCAGGTACTGAAGAGAGAACGCCTCCAGCTGAGTCTCCAAGTCTGTGGCTCGATTCCTGAAAACGTAAAAACCTGCCGTTCAAATTCTGGCCCTTGTTTATTAGTACGTCTCTTAATCAATAGGTGTGATCAACGCTGGTCTGACCTGAAGGCCTTGGACCTCCTCTGGATCTTCTCCAGTCTCTGGATCCGGAAGCTCAGCTGCCGGATGTTTCCTCCCAGCTCAGCTTCGCTCAGATCGACTCTCCGAGTCAGGCGGCTGAAAGTGGACGAGAGCTCCCTCGAGCAGAAAACGACACGGGAATGAGGTGCAGGTGGGCAGACAGGTGGAGGCGCTCAGGTGAGGGAATGAGGTGCAGGTGGGCAGACAGGTGGAGGCGCTCAGGTGAGGGAATGAGGTGCAGGTGGGCAGACGGGTGGAGGCGCTCAGGTGAGGGAATGAGGTGCAGGTGGGAGGACGGGTGGAGACGCTCAGGTGAGGGAATGAGGTGCAGGTGGGCAGACGGGTGGAGACGCTCAGGTGAGGGAATGAGGTGCAGGTGGGAGGACGGGTGGAGACGCTCAGGTGAGGTCATGTGAGTCCAGAGGGGGCGGGGTCTTACTTGCACACCTGCTGGCCGCAGGTGGAACTGGTGACGGGGATGACTGCTCTCAGGCGGTGGGCGGCGTGCCCCACAAACTGCTGCTTCAAGACGCGCTCTCTGCTGGCGTTGGTCCAGGTGAGTTTCTCGTACAGGTAGAGGAGGCCATACAGAGAGAGAGAAAGGGCGATGGCGCGCCAGCCCACCAATCGGCACACCTGCTCGAAAAAAAAACAAAAAAAACACGCACCTAAGAAATGTTTAAGGTCCAAACCCTGATCTAAAAAACAAAAACGGGACGCACCACTCCTCCGACCACCAGGACTGTCATGGCCGCTCGGGACGTGACGGAGACCAAACTCGTCGCTATGGTAACTACCATCTCATCCTTAAAGGTGGGGCTGTCCTGTAGAGAATCAGACAAACGTTTCAGAGGCGTGGCCAACGTTCGAATGAGCCTTGAACATGATTTTTTTTAAAACCCACCTGCAGTCGTGGGTCGGAGCCCCCCAGCGCTCGCTTGGCGTTAGCCGCGCCGATGAATCGGGTGACGAGGGCGGTCCAGCCCAGAGAAAACTGGAACTCGATGTTCTCACGGAAATCTGCACACAGGGCAGCGAGGCCGAGGTCGAAGGTCAAGTCGAAGGAGGTGGAGGGGGCGGAGAGCTGCTCCTGGACGGACTGGGACAGCAGAGGACGGACGCTATCTGAGGAGGAGGAGACATCGCGTCACGCCACCCGCGTGATGAAGCGCTCCGACAGAGTGGGACGGCGCACCCATCATGTGTCTCTGAGCATCTCGGACGTCCCCGAGGACGCCGGCGGAGCAGCGGCGAGCCAAACGGCTGACCATCCTCTCCTCCACGTGCTGCAGCAGCTTCTGGGGACGGGAGACAACCAATCAGATTCGTCTAAAGGTAATTTAGGCATAAATTAATTTTCAGTGAGAACTTAGGAACAAAAAAATTCACGTTTTTCATTCATGCAAACTTTTAGCACTTTTCTAAACCTGCAGTTTAGAGGCGAAATGCCAGATGTGACGTTCCATAGTCTGAGTAGACGCAATGCATTCTGGGCCGCCGCTTTGCACACACACCGTTTTGTAGCGCGCCAGAGTCTCTTGTGTTGGATTGAAATCGGCTCTGAACTCGTCCACCAGAGCAGGAAGGGACCGGATCTGATCCGATAAAGCCGTGGCCACCTGGAGACCAACAAGCATGCTGGTTGTTTGTTTGTTTATTGTTTTTTACAGCACCCCCTGGTGGATAAAACTGAAACGCACCTCGGCAGCAGCGTCATCGGTCAAAGTCTTGATCCTCTCTTTAACGTTGTTGGTCAGACGCTCAATCTGTCCTCGGACGAAATCCAGCCGGTCTCGCTGATCCTCTCGCTCCTCCAGGCAGACGATCCTGTCAAAGGTCAAAGTCGTGAACTTTTCAAGGCCCTGGGGAAAACGTGCCCGGAGTTTTCCCTGACTTCCTCTCAGCGGAGGCGATGTTGATGGCATCCATCACGGCTTTGACGGCCTCGGCGATCTGCCGGGCTCTCGCCGTGTGCTGCTCAAACTTAGTCTTCACGGCCGACTGAGAGATGAACTCCTAGAGGGGGTCAAAGGTCACGCGCCTTCACTCCAAACTGAGATGTAATCTCACAACAAAGCCGTTTCGTCTCGGCGTGTACCTCAAACGTCCTCTCGAACATCTGGAACTCTCTCAGTCTCTCGTGGAAACCTTCGGCCAGAGCGCCACCTGCAGGCAGAAGCAGGGAGAGTCCTTCAGCCGGCGGGGCTCCGCCTCCTGCTGTCCCTCACCTGGCTCACCTGTCTCTGGCATGCCCTGCGCCCGCTGCACCCTGGAGTTCAGAACCTCTTTGGCCGACACGAAGAAGATCCTCCCCGCAGCCTCTTCCAGACCGACCACCTTCAGTTCTTCAGCCAGGAAGGTCACGCAGCGGTCCAGGTGCTGCTTCCTTACCTGGCCAGCAGGGGGGGGGGGGGGGGGGACAGACAGACAGAAGAAGACTCGCATCTTCATCTGACGGGAGGAAACCAGGAAAGATCAGGCAAACCTCCTCGATGTACTCCGGTTCCGTAACGGAAGCGTCCCATCGGTTGTGGAGGACGAAGATGTTCGGTTTCGAGATTCGCTCGCTGACTTTGTGGAAGAAAAGTTTCTCCTGCAGAGAGGAAGAATTAGCGCACACTGTGGTTCTGATCCATAATCCGTATCTCGTCAATATGATCCTGATCATGTGCGGTCGCTCGGACCCCTCACCGTGTTCATGAGCGTCGACTCTGCATTTCCTACCAGAACGAAGACGTCGGCATCAAGACAGAACTTATCGATCCAGCTGTCCAACTCCTGAGTGACATCGGTGCCAGGGCTGGGTCAGAGGTCAGAGGTTTAAAGGTCAGACATCGGATGCAGAAAGGTCAAATGTTTAAAGGTCAGACATTGGTTGCAGAAAGGTCAAATGTTTAAAGGTCAGACATTGGATGCATAAAGGTCAGAGACTTAAAGGTCAGACATCGGATGCATAAAGGTCAGAGGCTTAAAGGTCAGACATCGGATGCATAAAGGTCAGAGGTTTAAAGGTCAGACATCGGATGCATAAAGGTCAGCGGTTTAAAGGTCAGACATTGGATGCAGAAAGGTCAGAGGCTTAAAGGTCAGACATCAGATGCATAAAGGTCAGACATTGGATGCATAAAGGTCAGGTTTAAAGGTCAGAGGTTTTAAAGTTATGTTGGTCTGCTTTTCATCAGCTGAGACCGCCGGCGGCCATTAAAGAAGATCCGTTCCGATGGATCGTCTGTAACGAGACCGTCATCGGATGCAGCTGCCGTCCGACCTGTCCATGAGAACCAGGTCGTCTCTCAACAGAGCGCAGCGGCTTTTAGGCCAGAAGACTTTCACCAAACTGCCCGAGTCCAGAGTGGGATCCATGTGGAGCGCGTGGGCCAGCTGGTTTACCGTCTGAGGAGGAGGAGGAGGAGGAGCTCCAGCAGATCATTCAACAAAACATCTACTGACAATAAACCGGCTGACGTTTCAGAAAACTAAAGGTCAGTCTGGTTTTACTAAATGTCAGCCCGCTCCTCTAGAACCTCTGCGTGGGTCGTACGGAGACGCTCCTCCTGTCGCCGGGCGCCGCGCTGACGAGGAAGGCCTCGCCCCCGTCCGTCCCTTCCACGCTCAGGAAACAGTTTGTGGTGTGACCGATGCCGCTGGGCAGCACCCGGTCTCTGAGCATGGCGTTGATCACCGTACTCTTCCCGTTGCTGGTCCTGAGCGACAGAAAGGTGATTTATTACTGAGTGGGGGGGGGGGGGGGGGCTACTGAATCTAGGTGCTTTAATGCTGCATCCAGACACACTTCTGTCTTTCTGCGCCGACTAAAACCAGCGAGAACAGAGGCGGAGAACGATTACATCATCCGGCAGTTATTACATCATCGGTTTCCGCAGAAACACTTTTATCACGTGGAAACATTTCATCGTCATCATTTCACCAGTTGGTCTCGTCCTCGTCCCCCCCCCCCCCCTGTTTGCGGATCCCTGATAAGTTTAATCTGGGCTGAGCGTCAAACACTTTTGTTTGTCGGCGACTCGACGCTCGCCATGAGCTGGAATCAGAGCATTCACTGACATAAAAATCTGCCTCTCTTCAACGGACAATTACTGCAGAATGGAAAATGGCAGGATCTTCTTTCATCTCCTGATGAAAGAAGAGACTTTAGTCTGTCATTTTACCGTAAAGAATATTTTGTGTGGCTTGAAAAATCGGGGAAAATGCGAGAAAACTGGGACACTCAGCTTATGGCTGGCACTCGATGAGTTAAATTGCTCAGGTCGGGGGGGGGGGGGGTTTCATCTTCTTTGATGATTTCATGCTCCCGTACCTCCCGAAGAAGGCCACCTTCATGTGCCTCCTGAGAACCACGTCCCGGACGGCCGCCAGTTTGGTGGCGCAACGCCGCATCTCCAGACGCTGCTCCTGCAGCACCGCCCCCGGAGCGAGGTCATCGCTCGGCCACGCCTCTGACAGCGACAAGGAGAGAAACGTGCCTGTATCAGGCAGAAACCTTGAACGGAACCCACAACGGGGCCAACCGGCTGTCCTGACCGGGCGCTGGTTAGAACATACTTCATAGTACAAGTATATTGAATAAAAATAAGAAGAGTACTAGAGAGTATAAAATATATAATACATACTAAATATTGCATACTAAGGAATTCATATAAATGGTTTATATTGGATAGTATATGATAGTATTAACCAATATTTACTAATATCCTCGACATTGCATACATATTGTACATATTAGTAAGTACATTAAAAAAATGACAAACTAAACTACATTCATATTATATATATATATGATCTAGTGTTTACTATCTAATATGAATGAAGTTTATGCTAGTAATAACTTATCTAAGCAGTACATAGTATGTAGTGCATACTAAATAGTACAATTAGATTTTTTCAAGTGCATACTGGCAAGTATTTAATGAAAGGTGCATACAAGAAAGTAGACAGTATACACCAAAAAGTACACAGTAAATAGTTTATAGTAGAGAGTATGATACTAGGTAGTATTTATTAAAACAAACATGCCATAAAGTATATATTGAGACATTTAAGATTTAACAAAAATCTAACTAATAGATCAGACGGATCAATAGTAGACGGGGGGCAGGGTCACTGTTACATCATCCAACAGCTATGACATCATCAGTTTCTGCAGAAACACTTTTATCACGGGCGGAAACATTTCATCATCTTGTGAACGTGAGCAGGAAGTTTCAGATCTTTGTAGAGCAGCAGCTCACTGTTTGTTTGTTTGTTTGTTTGTTTTGTGTGTGTGTGTGTGTGTGTGTGTGTGTGTGTGTGTGTGTGCGTGTGTGTGCGTGTTTCTAACCGTCAACAAAGGCAGAGCCGTCCTTCACGAAGTCCAGCAGTTGATCAAAGGTAGACGTGATCGAACGCTTTGCCACGCCGAAATGTCGCAGAGGAGACGGAGCCACAGCGTCCATGACACCTGAGACACACACACAGACACACACACACACACACACTCACACACCTACACACACACACACAGGTTTGATCTACAGATGAACACACAGATGATGTTTCCACGTTGTGTTTACCGTGTTGAGAGGGATGCGGTGTTGACTTGGTTGCCGCCGAGTCGCCGTCCACTGACCTGATCCTCCGCACACGCACACACACACACACGCACACACACACACGCACACAGCTTAGTTTAAACTGTGTGTGTGTGTGTGTGTGTGCACGCGCACATAAAGATCCTCTTAGCAGGAACCTAAGCTCAAGCTGCCTCACCTCCTACTGCACTTTCTTGTCCCCCGAGGCGTCGCCACAGCAACCCAACCTTCTCCACTTCGCCCTGTCCTTTGCATCGTCCCCCCTCACTACGTCCATGTGTCGTCTCCTGGGTCGTCCTCTATTCCCGTTCCCTCCTCGGCCTCCTTCTACCGATATCGTCCCCGTCTCTCCTCTGGACACGTCCAAACCATCAAAGTCTGGTCTCTCCAAAACGTCTAACCTTCACTGTCCCTCTTATTGTCTCGTGTGTGTGTGTGTGCGTGTGTGTGTGCGTGTGTGTGTGTGTGTGTGTGTGTGGTTTTCCCTGTTCAACTGGAATTACATTTTCAAACACTTTAGATTTATTACCTGGAAACCCCCAGAACCAAGAATAAACCTCAAGAAACTGAGACACAATTCAGACAATGAGGAGGCGGTAACGCCACAGTGATGAGTGATGTAATAATACATCGTGTGTGTGTCTGTGTTTGTGTGTGTGTGTGTGTGTGCGCGTCTATCAGCTTCAGTCAGTGTGATCTCAGAGACGCCAACATCCACGCTAACTTTCATCATCCTGTCAGACAGAGACCACACCCACTTTATCTGTTAGGGAGGCTGTGTGTGTGTGTGTGTGTGTGTGTGTGTGCGTGTGCGTGTGTGTGTTCATTCATTACCAAAATGGACAAACCACTTCATCAAAATTTAATGAAAGCAACAAAATAATTTCTGCAACAGAGACGATGACGAGTTATTTATCTCTTTGTTTTTGTTTTTTTTATCGTAACTTTATTTCAACTCATTAGTTTACACACCAAAAGAAGAGGAGGGAGGAAAGCGGGGGGGTGAAATGGAAGTCTGGAGGTGAAGAAAGACGAGTGATGGCAGAGGAGATAAAACGGTGAGACAGCCGGACTGAAGAGACGCGAAGAAACGCACTGTGGACAGATGGAGGGACGGCTTCAGATCTAGAAACAGATAGAGGGAAGAAAGACAGGAGTAGAGGGAGGAGGGGCTGAGGAGGAAGAGGAGGAGTCGTGGAGAAGGGAGGGAGATAAAAAAAAAAGAAAAACCCAGACTGAGCGGAGCAGACGTCCAAACTGAAGAGCATCAGAGGAGAGAAACGGCGTCTGAACAACGGAGGAGTGTGCCGAAAGAGAAGACGGGCAGCAGTGGAAAAAGAGGAGGAGGAGGAGGAGGAGAGGGGGAACCAAGCCACCCACAGAGAGAAACTTTCCTGACTCAGGCTCACTGTTTGAAAGCTCCACACGCTGTGTTTACGTGTTTGCAGAAGCTGACAACGGAGAATTAAACAGAAACCAAGGACAAAGAAGAAGAAGAAGAAGAAGGAACAAATGGAGGGCTGGACATGTTGACGTTGATCACATGATCAACGCCCAGAGCTCAGCTAGTCTCAGAGGTGCATCATGGTAGCATCCAGAAAGAGCTGAACTCCTGTGGATCCACCTCGACCCCACCCCAGCATGCTGGCCAGGTCAGCCCAGAGACGGAGCTCCTCGGGAGGGGCAGGAGGGCTGCTGCTGCTGGGACTGACGATGATGATGATGATGATGACGATGATGGAGGCAGCAACCGTTGAAGAGGTGGCGAGCGACGACATCTATGAGGAGGAGGAGGCCATGAGCGCTGAGATCCTGGTAAGACTGCAGATCCGATCGGCGATCGATGCTTTATTGATACGTCGGATGATTGTTTCTATCAGTCACTGAGTCTTTCTTCATGAAGAATTAGATCCGGACAATAATAAAGACAAATGTAAAGTCACTCCAAAAAAAAAAAAGTTCTGTGAGGGGGAAAATAAATCGATAGATTATTGATGAAATTCAAATTTCCGAGAAATGAATTCTTTTTTTTTTCTTCCACAACTTTGTTCAAATCCAGATTTGTCTTCTCCTCGCCATGATTCCTTTGAAGATCGGTCTCATTTTTGTCGCTCAGAATGTTTTTCCAGGACTTTGTCCAACCAGCCGTCGAATAGAGAGAGAATAAAACAGAACATTTTACAAAGCTACAGCTCCAAAACTCAAATCAGATTTCATTTGACTTTCATTTCCTGTTTGGATTTCACGCACTTCTGTACTGAAAAGAAAAAATCATGGAACATTAGAACCACAAACACACCTGAGTCCAGCTCCCCGCCCACAAACACACCCGAGTCCAGCTCCCCGCCCACAAACACGCCCGAGTCCAGCTCCCCGCCCACAAACACGCCCGAGCCCAGCTCCCCGCCCACAAACACACACCTGAGTCCAGCTCCCCGCCCACAAACACACACCTGAGTCCAGCTCCCCGCCCACAAACACACCTGAGTCCAGCTCCCCGCCCACAAACACACACCTGAGTCCAGCTCCCTGCCCACAAACACACCTGAGCCCAGCTCCCCGCCCACAAACACACCCGAGTCCAGCTCCCCGCCCACAAACACGCCCGAGCCCAGCTCCCCGCCCACAGACACGCCTGAGGTCGTCCGACTTACCTGGCTGTGCTTTTTGTGTCCCGCAGGAGCCGATGTCCTCCGACGCCTCCAGAGTGTCTCCTCTCAGCTCCTGGTTGATCTTCAGGAGCAACTCCAACAAGGGCGACAACCGGAGAAGCAAAGGTTCCCGGAGAACCTCGAAGGTTCGACCGACCGCTGCCTGCGCGCGCTAACGGGTCGCGTGCTTACGTCGTAAGACGTTCATGAATGTTTGTGTGTCTGTGCAGCACGGCCTTCCGGGTCCCCCGGGACCTCCCGGACCTCAGGGGCCTCCGGGGCCCCCCGCACCCCTCCTGCCACAACAACAGGAGCTGATCCAGGAGCTGCAGGTCAAACTGAAAGGTGGAAAGCAGTTTTAATGGTAGCATTAAGCAGCCAGAGTAGTTGCTGTAAAACCTGCGGTCGTGCTATTAGCATTGATTGCAATAGTTAAAGACGCCGGTCTCAACCGCCAAAAAAGAGCAGGCGGTAACTGGGCCAATCAGAGGCGAGGAGGACGGTGATTGGAGGTTTAATTAGCCAATCACATCTGCTTGGTGTAACGGCAGCTGGTGTCTGAAAGAAGGCCTCTAAAGTGCGACTGGCATGAGAGAACCTGATCCAGAACCTGATCCAGAACATCACATGAAATTGATTTAGAATTTGTATGAATAATGTTTAAAAAATGAGAGAAAAATGGCCGGAAGTTCCGGGTGAGATTATAATGCGAGCCTTCCTTAGCCATATGAAGCATGCGTAATGTAATGCGACTACATTTTCCTGTCAATAATTCGGATGCGGAGTTCAAAGGCGACGGTTTTATACGCGGGCCTGGGGAGGGACGGAATCACAACGGCTGCGTTAACAGACGGCATGTCGCTCATCTTCATTCTCACATCAGTCCTCTGACTTCTTCACTTTCACTCGGTGATTTCTGCATGTGGGTTATATAAACAGCGCTCCGGTGAGTGTGTGTGTGTGTGTGTGTGTGTGTGGAGGCGGCCTGTCTGAGTCCATAATAGGGGTAATTTTGTGCCGAGTGGATGTGACTTGGCTCAGCGGGAGGATTCCAGACATTCCTGCTGACTGATGGTCTGTCTTTGTTACCGTCTGCCTGTGAGTGTGTGAGTGAATTTGTTCGTTCGTGCTTGTTTTCGTCTGTCAGCTCGCTTCTACGTGTGTTTTCATTGGGTTTTTTGCAGGTTTAATGGGCTTGGATGATGACTATATTCCAAGCCCATAGAGGAACGTCTTGTTCTCTGATGACATAAATCTCACCCCCCCCACCCCCCCCCCCCCGTCAGGATTGTAATAATTACAGGGGAATCTCACTGCTCGGCCTGCTGGGAAAGTTTGTTCCAGGGTAGTGGAGAGGAGGTTTTCCGATTGATTGTTGAACCTTGGATTCGGGAGGGGGGGGGGGGGGCAATGCGGACTCCTTCCTGTTTGTGGAACCCTTGCAGGCTTGATGGGATCCTCCTCGGAGATGGATCTTTGAGTCTTGGATTGAGGAGTTCTGCAGCCTGTCCTGTAGGGGGTGCTGTTGGAGAAAGGGCTAGCCTAGGCTTAGCTACGAGCTACTCGGTCCCAACGTAGAGTAAAGTCAGAGACGTCTGAGTGGGCGTCGGACTCTGTCCCTTGTCTCAGACCCCGTTTTTGCTCTTCCACTGCCCCCCCCCCCCAGACGTGGCATCAGGAGTGTGTTTCCTGTGTGACCGCCCTCCTCGCGTCGCCACCTCCTTCCTCAGTCGCCCCCTGCAGGTTGTCACCGTCCCGCGGCGCAGCCTCATTGAGCTGCAGTCCTTCAGACAGGTGAGACACACAGACACGCCCGCAACACAGGTTGAGATTGTAGATTATATTTTAACGGTTGGGCTTGACCTTTGACCCCCTGCAGCCGTCGGACTCGGAGCAGAGCCTCCAGAGGGGCCAGAACTTCAACAGCAGCACCGGCCGGTACACGGCGCCCGTCTCCGGCTTCTACCAGCTGACCGCCAGTCTCCTGATAGGTGACGACCACACACACACACACACACACACACGTCACTGACGGTGGCGTTTGGATTATTGATCTTTTCATCCCTCAGAGATTTACTCATTTACATCTGGAAATCAAGACACTTCTGACAGTAAAAGCTAACGAGGAGCTACAATTCAATAACAGTGCAATAAGTGGTTTCAATGACATGCAACTGAAGTGTGTGTGTGTGTGTGTGTGTGTGTCAGAGTCAGGTGACAGAATCCAGATCCGGATGAGGGACAGTGTGAAAGCGGCGATCTGCATCGAGTCACTCTGCCAGACCAACCTGTGAGTCGTCAACGCCTCTGCATCGGCCGATCGCCAAGTCTTCTCCTTCTGCTTCTTATTCTCCTTCCGTGTGTGTGTGTGTGTGTGTGTGTGCGGGTGTGCGTGTGTGTGTGTGCTTGTGCATGTGCGTGCAGGTCCATAGAGTCTGTGATGGGCGTGGCAGCTGCTGGAGGAACATTCAGCATCCTACTGACAGGAACGCTTTACCTACAGGTATGACACACACACACACACACACACACACACCAGTTGAGGTTTCAGCGTCCTCGTTGGCGTGTGTGAACGCAGGCTGGAGAGTACGTGTCCGTCTTCGTGGACAACGGGACCGGCTCGGTCATCGGCGTCCTCCAGGACTCTCTGTTCTCCGGGATCCTCCTGGGAGTCTGAACAGACGGACGCCGTCACGCCGCGGCGACCCCGGTCCGGTCCGGTCCGGGATGGGATCTGGTTTGCCTCGGAGGGACGACCCCGTGAAGACCCGGGGAGGTTTTCCGATGTGCTGCCTGTGAGAACGTGATCTGCAAAAGCTGTGAGTCAGAAATCGCTGCAGGAAGAAGACGATCAACGGCAGGAGAATGTTCTAAAGTTTAAAGGGACAGTTCACCCCAAAAAGGACCGTCTGCCATTTTCTGAAAACTTGTTTTATTTTTTTATTTTTTCTGGGTAGCAGAAACACACAAATCTGCAACTTTTCAATCAACTAACCTTTTTGCGTTTTCAGTTTGTGCAAAAGTTATCTGGTAATTATATAGAAGAGTTACGCTAATCAGGTTAGCATGGTTAGCATCTGACTTCTGGTCATGTGACAGAAGTGCTGTTATATTTTCCACTTTCACGCAGGACTTTACAAATAAATATGTAACCACATCTTTTCCAAATCGATCCCGGGGTCTTTTAGCGACTTGGCGAATGCTAAACGAGTCATTGCTTAACGTTTACTCTTTGAAGCGCTGCAGAAATGACTCGCAGCTTCACTCGAATTTTCATCGGCTCCATGTCATGTTCAGAAGTTTCTTTTTTTTTCCGGGGGGGTGAGCTGTCCCTTTATTTCAACATGCTTGTTTCGGGACTCGAGGCGACGCCGACGGAACGAGACGGCGTGCCAGCTGTAATGGCGTCTGACTCCATTTTTTTTTCATGTCTGACGTCTTGTCCGTCCACACAAACTGGACGGGACTCGGTGTTACATCACCACCAGCCCAGGAACGCTGCCAAGGACAATGTTCACGTATTTATTGGACTCGGGGGGGCTGCGGGGAATAAAAGCGGGGTCTGTGTGTCGCCTCGCGGGCGGGAGGACAGACATGGACGCGTGGGTTCGCCCCTCGCATCGGCCGCCATCAGAGACATCTCATTGGATCGTTGAGCGCCACAAGCTGAGAGCGATACAGTTGAGAGAAGGAAGTTGTCTTTTCACCCAATATCTGTGGCGAACTGTCCCTTTAAACAAGCTGATATCATGGGTGATTTGTCCATAGAACACCGCCTAGTGGCCATCACAGGGTACAGCAGTCACAGCCACAGCTTCGATAGGCTGAAGATGACATTTATGGGTTTTTTTAACATGTTATTAAATCTTTATATATAAACAGGTTCATGCTACGTTTGCCAGCGTTCAGTTAACGACAGATCAATTAAATGTCCCTCCAAGTGAAACTACGAGCGGCTGGTCGGTGTTCGTACACTCTTGATGAACGAAACGCATATTAAGCGTTAACTAGTTGCTCGTTGTATGCCGGGATCTTATTGGCTGACTCTAAAGCACTTTGTAATGTCTTGTTCTGCATGACAGTATTTCATATCTTACAGGTTGGTGCATTTTTGTCTTTGTGATAAAACGATGCAGCATAAAGTAGGGCAGACAGGCAGGGGGGGTCACCATCTAATAAAGAGCCAATATGCTACTCATTTGCATCCTATTAAGCAACTAGTTAATGGTTAATATGTATTTACCTCATCTAAAGTGTTACTGATTGTGTTTTACTTTATTCCTCATATTTATTATTCGGATGTGATAAAGAAGTTAATATTTCTAATAAAATCTTTCTATTCTTGACCTGCGTTAATCAATAAGATTAATTCATCTATAATTCTTCTAATGACAATTTTACGCACTTTGTCTCTCGCCTGGCTCTATTAAAGGGCACATTTCTCATCTTCCTGTCCTGCAAACACATTGTTTGAGGGTTTGCATTCCATTTTTCGCCCCATAAACTTGAGCCATGCACTTCGGGAAATGCATCTTTCAAATATGGCTGAAATAAACCTCGCTCAGACGCAGTTGTTAGCTCAAAGCTGCACCACCTCCCGGTCGCTAGCGCGCTGCTAAACGTCCTCGTCTACTGAAACGCACGCCATGCAAACACCGATGAATGCACGCAGTGTTTGGAGGTGAAATCAGTGTACTCATAAAGTGGCGCCGCATGGTTGGCAGCAGGCCACGAAAGCACCCACCCACACACACACACACACACACACACACTCACACACACACTCTCGCAGAGGCTGAGTTACCGTACAAGGCGTGTCGACAGAATAATGAAGGCTGCATGAGACGCGCACGCACAGACACAAACGTCTACGTCTGCCCGAACAGTAAAACATTTCGAGCCAGCCCGGAGTTGTGTAAGGAGCGATGTGCGACCTCGACCCCATTCCGGTTGCAGCGTATTTAGGCTGTCGTGCACACGAAACGGTGAAGATTGATGGAGACAGCAGGAAGATCTCGGCGTGGCGTTCGATGTTCCTGTCGAAGGGAGGACGAAGGCTCCAGCAGTACTTTATAAATGTTAGCGTCAGCATACTCATAGTGACACGTGTCAGGGATGGACAAGGTCAGGTCATCCGGCAGTCACTATGGCAACTGAAACATTTCCATGATGGACAAAGCAGCCCACCACGCCGGCCAGAACCAGGGACCGCTGCGAGCAGGGCTCGAACCTGCGCGGGGAAACCCCATTGGATTTCAAGTCCAACGCCTTAACCACTCGGCCATCACAGCTCTGGCTCGTGTCCGTGTGTGTCTGTGTGTGTGTCTGTGTGTGTGTGTCCACAGACATCAGGTCACAGAGACAGAGACGGGCGGTAAATAACGCTGGTATCGATTGTGTCGCTGGATGCGAGTATAATCCCGAGGCAACGCTCAAATTAATTTAACAAGCGCAATTTAAGTGAACAGAACGACGCGAGGATTCGTATAACACACTAGATAGGAGGTTAGACCCCCCTCCCAGCACCAGCCAATCAAAGGTAAGTATAAAAGGTATAAAAAGCACATAAAATACTGCAGCACACTCAGGAAGACGGCCAGCAGCGTAATCAGAGACAGAGAACACGTTGACCCGCTGGGAACGGTTTCCTGAACAAACAGAACCTCAATAGTTCACGTGCACTTTGCTCAGACAACAGCGCTGCCGCCTCGACCTGCTAATTTATATCAGTAATTAGCTCGTCCAGCTCCTCCCGATGCATTCCGTGAAAGACGTGGAAAAAAACGCAACGTAAAAGTTCGTTTCAAAGTATCGACAACTTGGCATTGGAAGAAAAGAGTTTATCACCAATGATCCTTAAAAAGAAGTACGACATTATAAATGTTATAAAAATCATTTGTAATAATAAACAAAAACCAAAAAAAAGAATAATTTTCATATCATGGACGTTATTATTATTATTCACAGCTTCATGCGATTAATTAAACATTTATTCAGAAGTAGCTATCGTCACAAATCCCATGTTAGAAAAATACACACACAACCGGGCATCCCTCCTACACGCACATTCATCACAGACACGCTCGCGGTCTGTAGCGGAACCGGACGTCTGCGGCGGGCGCCAGGATTCCCAGCCCGGCCCGACTGCTGTCCACGGTGGCGCCGCTCTGGCCTTCCTCCAGCTCCAAGTCAAAGTACAGCAGCAGGATGCACAGCAGCTCCTTGATCTCGTTGACGGCGAGGTGGCGCCCGGGACACTTGGTGGCGCCGGAGCCGAACGGCATGTAGAAGTACTTCAGCTTCCTGCCGTCCTTGTAGAAGTCGCTCTTCTCTCTGCCGTCCTGGACGTAGCGGTCGAACTTGAACGTCTTGAACGGCAACAGAAACAAAATGAACGTCCGTGATCAAAGACGCCCGCCGTGCCCAATGAGCCCCGAGCGCGTGCCTGCGGCTCCTCGTAGACGCCGGGGTCCATGTGAAGGCTCTGAGGGTAGAGGACGATGATGTCGCCTCTCCGGACGGCTGCCGAGCGATCGTTGGCCAGCTGCATGTCGAAGTCTTCCTCGGCGACGCGGATGTTCATGGAGGCCGAGGACAGACGGAGGCTCTCCTTGATGCTGCTCTCTGCGGACAAACGTCAGAATCCTACCGACCGGACCCCCCCCCCCCTCCCAAAGCGTGATTCGCTAGCGCTTAACGACTCGCCTAGCGTGCCTTACCCATGTACAGAAGCTGGTCCAGCTGCTCCCTCCCGAGCTTCATCTCCGTCTCTGTGGCGAGCGGGGACCCGCTGAGGTTCAGGACGTCGTGGATCTCCTGGCGGACGACCTCCAGGGCCTCGGGGTGACTCACCAGGTGGTACAACGCCCAGAAGGAAGCGGGGACCGTGTTCGCCACAGACGCCCAGAGCATGGCGAAGTGATGACCTGGAGTCAGGACAGGGGGGGCGGTGTCCCGTTAATGACTTCCTGATCCGCCGGGGGGGGGTTTGCCCGGTAACCCTGGAAACCAAACTCCTACCCGCTTTATCGACGTCCCTCATCGCGTCGCGGTGATCCAGCATCTCGGCGCGTCTCCTGACGAACAGCGACGTGTCGGACAGACACGAGATCCGGCGAGGCAAGACGAAGTCGAGGAGCTTGTCGCGGCTCGCCTTGGCCTGTCTCAGCAGCCCAATGGGGACGTCGACGACGAGCAGCGGGAACGTGGAGTCGAACTTGGCGAAGTCCTCCCTCAGCGCATTCATCTCGCGGTGGCGGCCGGCGGACGCCGGCCTGCCGTAGATCGTGAGGAAGTTGGCCTCGAACATGACCGAGTAGCAGAACTCGTAGATGCCGGCGCTCTTCCAGGCCGCCGCCCCTCCCGCCCGTCCGCCCATGTGGTCCTGGCGAAAGAGCAGCATGAGGTTACCCATCATGCTCTCTGTCAGGGCGGTGAGGTTGTCTCCCTGCAGGAGCTTGAAGGTGCGGAGGACCTCCTCGTGCAAGCCAGGGAAGTTCCTGACGGACGGGTAGCCGAAGACGATGGGCGCTATCCGGTTAGAGAACTTGTGGAAGTCGAGCTGTCGGGCATTTTTGACGACGCTCGGATACATGAAAGGGTCCATGATGAAGGTCATGTATTTACCTGCAGGGGAAAGACACCCGGGAGAGCGAATAAAAATGCTAATCCAACGCCATAAGGTGGAAAAATGTGCTTTACCCAGCTAGCTAATTCCTAACATGATGATGTCACAAAGTTATTGACGCCTCTCTTAAAGTTTTTAAGTGTCCGCAGGTGCAGCACTGGCTAACGTTAGCGCAGGTTTCACCTGCTATATGCACAGTAAAGACGTCGCCGAAAGTCTTCTTCTGCTCCTCTAAAAAAGCGTAGGGATCTCTTCCGAACTCCAGAACCTTTCCCAAAAACGGGATCCAGCCTTTGATCAGCGGCGGCTCGGCGGCTCTTCTGCAAGAGACAGAAAAAGACGAGAGAGATTAAAGGCATGTTAGCGGAACCAAGCAACACCCTGCCATTGTTGACATGTTGCTGTCTGCTGAGCTAAGCCCCTCCCCTCTCTAACAGGCAGACAATGACCTCCGCTGTCAGATCTACACACACACACACACACACACACACACACACACACACACACACGTGTGATTGCTTCAGCAAATAAAAGAGGACAAACTAAAGGAAGTCTTCAGGCGAAAAAAAATGACATTTAGTTTGAGTATAAAAATAAAATGAATAAATTGTTCCAATCTTAAGAGTGACTAGAACTCAACCCAGTGGGACACCCAGGGAGGGTTTTGTCCTCGTCCACCGTCTCCATCAAACCAAATACTGTTAAAGTTCATAATGGATTTCTGCTTTTGACCCTTATTGTTCGGCAGACTTAAATGAATAAGCCGAATCCAGGGGGGACGGTCCGTCCCTGGGACGGACAAGAGAAACGTCCTCCTTGCCAAAAAAGACGAGCGTATTCAAGTTAACGCCGTTCTGACACAAAGCAATAAAAAAAAGCTTCATTTTTTGTGAATTTATGGAAAATAAAAGCTGATCTGGTAGAATCTAATGGGCCCCTCCCTGAACCGCATTCCATCCTCCCGCCAAGTCCAACAGAAGAAACTGTCCAGGGGGGGGGGGGGGGGGGGGGGGGTTGTGCAATCCTGCTGACAATCATAAAATATAATAAACCTCCCGCGAAGTTCACCGCAGGCGTGATTAAGTTCAGAAAACGAGCAGGGAAACGTGTTTTCCATTGATCACTGTGTTAACGGGTTCGCTGGATATCGATCTGATCGAGGCTGATCGATCAGAATTAACGCACCAGAACAGTCGGGAAGAAACACGAGAAGGAAGAACAGCAGGAACAGAAAGTGCACATCAGGGTGGAAAAATCCCACCAGGAGCGTTGGGATATTATTAGAAACAGAACATCTGGCGGTCGCCCTCTAGAGGTCAACGGGACCTTTTCTGGCCGACGAAAGAATGAATAAAAAGAATAAAATTTAAATGTTTAATTTTACTTTATCTTCTTCTAGTTATCAGATGCTGCAAAGATCCAAGCGGGAATATCTGCTTCTCCTCTTTCGGACTCACCTCCTTCTCCCGCGGAGGACGCAGAGGAGCAGCAGCCCGAGCAGGAGCAGCAGGAGCGGGGACATGTTTCTGTCCGGAATGAGTCGATCTCCACTCGGTACCCCCCGCGCACACACGAACACACACACACACACACACACACACACACAGACACAAAGAGAGAGAGAGGCTTCCGGTCACCGCCTTCAAAATAAAACACATGTCGGTCCTCGGACTCACGTCGCTAGCGATGGACAGACTAATTATTGGATGGAAGTCTCCTCGGTCTTCAGGTTCACCTGTGACTCCTCCTCAGCTGATGCTCCGCCCCCCCATTGAGAGGTTCAATAAGGAGGCGGAGCATTTTCCTTTCGTTTGCATTGAATGTAAAAGATTCCTAAATTATTTGTAATGAATTCCAAGCAATTATTTTTAAATAAGGATTATTTTACCAAGTTATAATTTTCCTTTTGTCCCCTCCGGTGGGGAAGCTAACAAAAATCATACTATAAATATATCAATATATATAAAGCCTAATCAATTTCCACGGTCATCTTAATGATCAGTAAATACTTATCTTTAAGCCACCTGTGTAATCTAATCATCCATCTTTTCATCCTCCAAAACAATGATGCTTTTATTTTGAAGCCCGTGAGTTCCATGTGGTTCCACTCACCTCATAACAAAACTGCTTTCTCACATGAGGGGGAAAAAGAAAAACTTTCCAGGCTCCCTTTCATGGAGGATCCTCCTCCTGAACCATCTTTGATTACCTATAGAAAATTGATGATCAATACTGGAGTGACCAAAAACATGAAACAAGATGCTTCCAGGTGTTTAAATTATCACGGGGTTAATCTGACTGCTAGCATCACCTACACAACCACGTTATCGCTTGGCGGCAGTGGCGAGGACATCCTGCCTTTAACAGGCAGAAACCTCAGAATGGACCACCGACTTGGATCCACAGCATCTTCGTTGGGCCGAGCGCGTTGACGATGTTCAGCGTTTTTCTGCTTCGCACAGCCGCCGAGGGATTCTGTCGGAACTTGTTGGGCGGTTGTGTAACAGGAACACTCGGTGTGAGTCTGAACATGAACACAGACGTCGTTCCGGCATCATCGTGTCCAACAAATGTACAGACTTCACATCGTACACAATCCCGTCGACCCGGCGCTTTTATTTTGATGGGTGAAGTCTTCAAACGAAGTTTTTAAACTCGGAAAAAAAAATGACTCGGAGAGGCGGAGTCAGCGAATAATATTGTAATACTCCTCTTAAATCTCTTTATTTATTCTTTATTCTCACCTCTACAGAACAGACCGTTTCCACAGCAGCACACTGGTGACGAGGAACACCCACACAAACGCCGTGTTTCAGGGAACAATTCAAAAAATCCAGGTTTCAATGAAAAATATTAAAAACCGAAATGAAACATGTGAATTACTGTAACCCTGAGCAGAAGAAAGACATTCAGGCCATGCAGGGAGAAACTTCCACTGTGAAGTAAATGTGAAACACTAAATAGCACAACCGTGACCAACCAGACGCTTGGAGAAACCACGCCCACTTATCGTAGACACCAAGTCTCCAGATGATCCCGAGATGCTGTTTACATCGTAGCCACGAAGCTAAAGGTGTTAGCGCAGATGTTTAGCAGCTAACAATGACTTTTTCCATCTGGATGTGAGGAGATAACGATGCACTGTTCCTTTAAGAGAGCATTAGGACGCCCATCCAACACTCAATTTTTAAATGTGTGTGGAATCTGGCAGCTCCATGCTAACATGCTAACGGGGCTAATCAAAATGCGGTCGGACAAGCGCGTGGCGTAGATGAACATGCGTGAGAACAGCAGCATCATATTCAGACAACGACTGTACAGATTGGTCCTGATTTGAACCGAAAGAACACTTCTCTTCTTCGGTTTGTTTGTAAAGAATCAGACGTTTCAGAAGAGCGAACGTGAACCGACGTTCAGATGAACGTCGAAAGCGTGCAGCGCTCCAAAGTTATGTTTGCATGATACAAACGGGGTTTCCTAACGTTTCAAAAACACCCATCCAAGATTAAAACTGTGCAAAAATCTTAACCAAAACCGGTCTCTGAACTCACCGTCACCATAGTAACAGATGTGCAAATAAATAAATAAAATAAAAACCACAACAGGAAGGCTGAAAAATGAATGACGACGAACAGCCCAACAACACGCGACCAGGAAGGACGTGTCCTTCCCCTCCTTTAGAGGTCAGAGGTCAAAGGTCGTCCTGCTCCCATTATTCATGTCTCTGCAGGACGCTTCCTGTCCTATAAGACAATTTGGTTTGGAACAGACGGACCCGCCTTCCAGCCGTTTGCCGTTTGGAGGAAGCCGCTCGCCTCGGCGGTAACAGCAGCGGGTTTCCATGGCAACGTCGGGGTGACGGACACCCCATGTTTTTAGAGGTTCTGGCTCGCCCGCTCAGGCTTTGGCAGCTCGTAGATTTTGAGTTCTGAGAGGAGGCGGGCCAGGATCGGGTCACCAGTAGAAGGACCGGGACAGGAAGTTGGTGGCGGCGCCCAGCCAGCCGGGCCCCTCCCGACCGGATCCCACCCGGGTCACCGCCTTGTCAGGCTCCTGCGATGGACTCTCGTCTTCCGGCAGGTAATCCGGAACGTCCACGTTCTGCTCCACCAACAATGAACCGTCCTCCACAAACGGGATCAAAATCTGGAAAAGACAGTCGTTTCACTCACTCTCTGCTGCCCCCTCCTGTTGGGAAGTATTATTCCAGCGCGTATCTGCGAAGAACGCCAACTCAAATTCATACAAATCTGTGCGTCATTAAAATACGCGACCATCACGTTCTGTTTATGAAAACTATTATGGAACCGCGTCTGAATCCGGATTTAAAGCAGCTAAAATAAAAAGGAACAGACTGCAACGGACCTCATCTCCGTTTTCTGCTTTCACCACCTGCTGAGCCTTCATCACCTGAGTGGAGGCGATCGCAGACGCCAGAGCCTGAAAGAAAGAAAGAAAGAGGGAAAGAAAAACGCTCATTTAGCGATTTGCATGGATTTCGCCTCATTCTGCCCTCGTTTCCTGGACGAAATCGTTTGATGTTACAGCAAAAACCATCGACGGGGATGGAGCGTTTGGACATGAAGGGTCTCGCTGAGAAGATGAAGACGAAGAAGAAGAGCCGGCCTCACCTCGGCCTTCAGGTCCGATCGGATCCTCACGATGCATCTCTTGACGGTCATCTGGAAGGTGAAGCTGATCACTCCTCTGATCTTCAGCAGGGCCTCCTCACACAGACACCTTCGACCCTGCCCCCCCCCACCACACCGGGGAGGGAGAGGAGACATTTCCGGATCACACTCTCGAGCTTACAAAGTGCTTATCCTGACCGTGTCAGCGTGAGGAGGAGGAAGGAGCTCACCGAGTCATCCAGCCCGTCGACATGGAGGACGACGGTTTTGGCTCTCTTGTTGCTGGAACCCAGGAAGAACTGGGCTTTACGGCGGCCGCCGGCGGGCTCCTCGGCCCGCCCGCCCCCCGCGGCGTCGGACGCCTGCAGGAGCTCGTAGATCTCAGACGCCAGCAGCTTCGTCTCTCCCGGCGTGGTCGTTCTGACGGAACAGATCACCGGGGGAATCAAAGACGGGTCAACACGGATCAGGTAGACACTTTGGAAGCTCTTTGCCATTAGCCCGCGTCACGCTAAACCCACGGCGGGATGCCTTAAAGGCTAACGTTAGCTGCATCGAAGCATCGGGGCTCACTTCTGAACAACGTTCTGGAGGCTCAGCATCATCCCCATCTCGCCCGTCAGCTTCTCCCGGTTGGCTCGACATTCCGCCAGGTAACGGATGGCCTGGGAACAATCGACCAATCACAGTGAGCCTGACAAACTTACACGTAGAATTCTTTTTTTTTCTGACGTCCTGCGTATGCTTGCTTACCAGCAGAGCGGAGTAGACCACCTGAGGACTGGCGTGGTCCAGGAAGAGGATGAGTCCCGGCAGGCAGCCCTGGTCCTGGACGATGGCCCTGCGGTTCAGGGGGTCGGCGGCCAGGTCCCGAAGCTGGTTGACCACGGCCAGGGCGTCCAGCTCGGCACTCATGGCTGCCGTTTAATGACCCATAGGAGAACGACCTGGAGACGGCAGCGTAACGGTCACGATTGTAAACGATTCAGCTGACAAGCGTCCCAGCGGCTCCGTAGGAGAACCGGCTGCATATCCGGACACAAGCGGCATTCCCGACTGGGAAAATGCCTCCAATCCTGGAATATTCCAGTGTTTACAACCGCCTCCTTCAAACCCCACAAGACATTTTACCTGCGAATCACCGACAGCTGCTCCGGAATGATTCAGGAAGATTAATCGTTCAGAACCTGCAGTAGGAACTAAAACGTGTGTTTATTATGTTTGGCTTTTCTGCGCCTCCCTCGGGCCAACCTGTCGTCTCCATACTGGGCAAAAAAAAAGGGAGCTCGCAGCGCCAAGTCGGTAAACATTACAAACCGGTATTTAAAGCATGCAACCAGCCACCTTTCTTTTTTGTTCTTTTTCTTTTTTATCTGGATGTGTTTGTAAAAGGCGTGTAAATGTTCAGGGTAACAGGATGACACGATCGTCTCTTGCTAGCCACCTGCCGCGGTGATGAGCTAACAGAGGCGGGCGCTGCTAGCTTCCTCGATCGGCTTCACGGCCACTACATTTCAGGGAATGACAACCGCGAGAGCCCCTGTGAGCTCACCTGTGGAAGAATGCTTATGCTAATGCTAATGCTAATATCACTCACCTCTGACGGTCACAGGCACGAAGCGGTAGGCTAACTGCCAACGCTAGCAGTCCGGTTAGCTTCTTCTCCCTTGGATGTCACCACTCCCGGCGCAGACGACAGTCAATGGCGACAACTTGGTGTCTGTGGAGCCGCAGGAAGAGGCTTGAAATGTTAAATCAAAGAGGAAATTGGCCTCAGATTCAGTCAAACACGCTTATGGTCGTGTTTACGCTGAAATGAAATGAATTGTGACAATTCTTCCTGCTGAAAAGCAACATGGGCGTCGACGTAACAACATCGGGGCCTGTGAATGGATGGCTTGAGGCCAGTCGATGCTAGTGACCAATAAGATGCTTTGTTCTACGATTTAAAGGTCCAACGGCCAATGAGGCGTCAGCATACTGATAAAGGGCCAGCTGAAGGAAGAATTGAAAACTCTTTTTAACGCTATAATTTCACACCTTTTTAAAAAGTTGTTTATGAAGGGGAAAAAAAGATGTTATCATAACAAATCACAAATAAAGAAAAATAACGTCGAATAAATATGATCGGTATGTAATATTTATAAAGTACGAATGGAAAACAACATTTCAAAAGCTACATTTTTTTAAAGCGCATACAGTAGATTGATAAATGTAATTCATTTTTTATACAATAAGGTCAATGTGTCATAATCAAATGAAAATGGTGTTATAAAACAGAATCTCCTAGACTCAAACACCCAGCAGAGGGCAGCACACACCAAATACCAGATACTGTTCAAAAGAAGAGTCAAGTGGGCTTGTTCAAGTTCGAGAGAAGACGTTTCAACTCTAAACCAGAATCTTAAACCACTTTAACCAGAATCAGATTGACGATGGCACGGAGTGACTGAAGGAGGAGCGACGTTGTTACAGAGAGAAAAAAGAAGAACTGCCACATTCAAGAGAATTTAACACACAAACCTGAACCTTGACCTCTATTCAACATGCCGTCGCTGCATCGCTGCGTGTCCGCTCTGCTGCTGCTCTACATTATAACAGGTACAAGAGGTCATCGATGGAACTGGTCGGATTCATTTCTTTGGTCTTTTACAACATGAGTTTTATTTTGTTTTAGGCATCAGCTGTGAGAAGCTCACTCCGGTCCAGGAAGAAGAGTCCGGTTCAGAAGAAAGAACCGTCACTCTGTCCTACAAATACGACAGACCTGCTAGTTATGATTATTTCTTCTGGTACCGACAGTATCCAGGAAAACCACCAGAGTTCCTGATCTCTCACTCGGGAACAGGAACAGTATCTAGTAATCCCATGTCAGGACTGTCTGTTAACGTGAGTGAAGATAAAACCCGAATGGATCTTCAGATCTCCTCTGCTGCAGTGACAGACTCTGCTCTGTACTACTGTGCTGTGAAGCCCACAGTGGCAGGAAACCCGCAGTCTCTGTGCAAAAACACGAGCTGCTGGAGGCCTTGATTCACTCTGATGAACTGAACCTCTACCTCCACTAGGGGGCGACGTGACCCATCAGGCGGCGCACTACTTCTGCACTGTGTCAGTAAGAGCTGCTGCTGGGTAGAGAACAATTGTCACCCTGAAGGTGGAACGTCAGCCGGTTCCTGCTGGTAGAGATGGAGCGTTGGCTGTGGATTATTCTAGCTGCTCTCTTCTTTGGTGAGACGCAAATCACATCTCATTAAAGAAAACCCTTCCAGCCCATAATGTTCTTTATTGATTCATGTCTTCCTCCGGCTGTTCTCTTCTTACCCAGAATGTAAAGGAGAAGACAAAGTGATCCAGCCGGCAGGAGACGTCATCGCCCCCGAAGGAGGCTCAGTCACACTGGGATGTACATTTGAGACCAGTTACCGGTTACCCTACTTGTACTGGTACAAACAGGAAGTAAATGACTTCCCCAAGTTCGTTCTGAAATGTTTCTCAAAGAACGTAGAAAATGCTGCCGAGTTTAAGAGAGAAAGATTCAACGCTTCAATCAACAACAAGTCGGTTCCTCTGACGATCCGGAGCCTCCGGCCGTCTGACTCTGCTGTGTACTACTGCGTTCTGCAGCCCACAGTGACAGGAAACACCAGAACCCTGTACAAAAACCTTTGGAGCAAAGACAACAGCCTCCACCAGAGGGAGTCGCACCGTTACTGCTTATCTCTTCTGTTATTACCTAACGGGCAGAAAATAGAAAGTCAGTATTAAAACGCTCTATTTAAATCTTCAAAGAGCCGCTTGAATGCAATAATGCAAATAAACATTTGAAGAAAAAGATTGAAAAGCATAGACAGAGCCAGAATATTTCAAATGTTGTAATAAAACCAATAAACATGTAATCGATACCAACTAGGAGGCGTTCAAAACGGCAAAAATATCTCACTTGTTCCCATCATGAGGGAAACGGCGTCGCTTTTAAAGCAGATGAAGAAAAAGAGGAGACAGAGCGACTGAAGGAGGAGCTAAACCGTTACTGAACGATAGGAGAGAGAGGAACTTGCATATTCAGCAGAATTTAATACACCAGCCTGAACCTTGACCTCTATTCAACATGCCGTCGCTGCATCGCTGCGTGTCCGCTCTGCTGCTGCTCTACATTATAACAGGTACAAGAGGTCACCGATGGAACTGGTCGGATTCATTTCTTTGGTCTTTTATAACATGAGTTTTATTTCATTTTAGGCGTCATCTGTGAGAAGCTCACTCCGGTCCAGGAAGAAGAGTCCGGTTCAGAAAACAGAACCGTCACTCTGTCCTACAAATACCACAAAGCAGCAACTGGTGCTGATGTTTTCTTCTGGTACCGACAGTATCCAGGAAAACCACCAGAGTTCCTGATCTCTCACTCGGGAACAGGAACAGTATCTAATAATCCCATGTCAGGACTGTCTGTTAACGTGAGTGAAGATAAAACCCGAATGGATCTTCAGATCTCCTCTGCTGCAGTGACAGACTCTGCTCTGTACTACTGTGCTGTGCAGCCCACAGTGGCAGGAAACCCCAGAACCCTGTACAAAAACCTTTGGAGCAAAGACAACAACCTCCACCAGAGGGAGTCAGCCCGTTACGCTTCACTGAAGCTGATTCATTGAGGATTGCATGAGGCTGGCGGGACAGGCGATGCTGTCTTCCTCAGAATAACAGGCATGTCTTCTTTTTAAAACAGTTTTTAACTATAAATAAACAAAAACAAAAACTCAAGCATTCTTTACACCCAGTGGAAAATCTTGCTGCCTGATCGTTTTATCTTTCTATTACGTTTCAGACATTTTTTTTGCGGCTTAAAACTGACTTTCCAATCAGAAGAGGGAGTGACTAGATCAGGGGTGGGCAAACGTTTTGACTCGCGGGCCACGATAGGTCCTAAAATTTGACAGAGGGGCCGGACCAAGAACAGATGGATGGAGTATTTGTGTGAGCTAAATGACTGAATGACACATGAAAGCTATTACATGAAAGGATTTGGCCTTTTACAGGTAGCATTACAGGGAAAAGGTCAAAAGAATGAGGTTTAATTATAATACAATTATATTTAATGATATAATTTGGACAAGTTCGGCGGGCCGGATTAAAAAGACCAACGGGCCGCATATGGCCCCCGGGCCTGGGTTTGCCCATGTCTGGACTAGATAATGATTGAATTTATATCTGTGGATGAATTGATCCTTTAATCGGAAGAAAATATTTGCGGACATCAACCAAAACAGTCAAACAATAACTGCTTGGTAAAAACCGGGCGCTTGGTGTAAGAGAAATATCAGAGCAGTGTAAAAATGTTGAGGAAGAACAGAGAAAGGAGGAGCAAAAATGAGGAGTCAGAGACCTTCAGCGCTTCATCGTACAGAACCAGCGAACGTCTTCAGGATGGAGTCAGTCCTCCCATTCCTTTTGTCAGCTTTGTTTATGATCACTCTCAGAGGTAAGTACATGATAAAAAATAACCAATTAAACATAAACCACTAGTGAATGGAGTTACACAGAGTTATTGTGTCTTTAGGTTTCAGCTGTGAGAAACTCACTCCGGTCCAGGAAGAAGAGTCCGGTTCAGAAGAAAGAACCGTTACTCTGTCCTACAAATACCACAAAGCAGCAACTAGTGCTGATGATTTCTTCTGGTACCGACAGTATCCAGGAAAACCACCAGAGTTCCTGATCTCTCACTCAGGAAGAGGAACAGTATCTAATAATCCCATGTCAGGACTGTCTGTTAACGTGAGTGAAGATAAAACCCAAATGGATCTTCAGATCTCCTCTGCTGCAGTGACAGACTCTGCTCTGTACTACTGTGCTGTGAGGCCCACAGTGGCAGGAAACCCCAGAACCCTGTACAAAAACCTTTGGAGCAAAGACAACAGCCTCCACCAGAGGGAGCCACTGTTCAACTTCACTGATCTGTGTTGAGTCTCTTTGGACTAAGAGCTAAACTATAACGTGAAACAAATCAGGCTGTTAAAAACACGATGCAGACCAACAGAAAGGGAAGTAATAAATGCAGGAAGGACAGGTGGAATAATAAAGTTTGAATGACTATTTAAATTGGCTAAAAATATTGTTGCCTCTTCACTGAGAACACGGTGAAGATAAAGGGTTAATGAGGATTAATCGGGATCGCACCAATGAAAACACAGCGATGCTTAAAGTTACCATGGTGACCTCATCCCTTCTTCATTCCACCGGGCACTGAAGCTTTTTGTTTTCCCTGTGGTGTACCACAGGGTTCAATCCTCAGACCTCTCGCTTACTGTTGGTACATGTTACCAGCAGATCATTTTATAAACAGTTAGCTTTACAATCATTTAGTGACTTTATGATTCTGTAGGTTTAACAGTTCATCCGACACAAAAAGCCGCTCCGACTCTGCCCACTGGGCGGAAGTTCCTGAATGAAGGAAGGAATATAAATACAGAAGCAGACGCAGAGATTGGGGGGGCGGGGGGGGAGGAGCTAAGCTGTTGCTGAACTACACAAGGAAGAACAACTTAAAACACAAAGCTGAACCTTGACCTCTATTCAACATGCCGTCGCTGCATCGCTGCGTGTCCGCTCTGCTGCTGCTCTACATTATAACAGGTACAAGAGGTCACCGATGGAACTGGTCGGATTCATTTCTTTGGTCTTTTACAACATGAGTTTTATTTCGTTTTAGGCGTCATCTGTGAGAAGCTCACTCCGGTCCAGGAAGAAGAATCCGGTTCAGAAGACAGAACCGTTACTCTGTCCTACAAATACGACAAACCTGCTAGTTATGATCATTTCTTCTGGTACCGACAGTATCCAGGAAAACCACCAGAGTTCCTGATCTCTCACTCGGGAACAGGAACAGTATCTAGTAATACCATGTCCAGACTGTCTGTTAACGTGAGTGAAGATAAAACCCGAATGGATCTTCAGATCTCCTCTGCTGCAGTGACAGACTCTGCTCTGTACTACTGTGCTGTGAGGCCCACAGTGACAGGAAACCCCAGAACCCTGTACAAAAACCTTTGGAGCAAAGACAACAGCCTCCACCAGAGGGAGTCGCACCGTTACTGCTTATCTCTTCTGTTATTTCCTAACGGGCAGAAAATAGAAAGTCAGTATTAAAACGCTCTATTTAAATCTTCAAAGAGCCGCTTGAATGCAATAATGCGATAAACATTTGAAGAAAAAGATTGAAAAGCATAGACAGAGCCAGAATATTTCAAATGTTGTAATAAAACCAATAAACATGTAATCGATACCAACTAGGAGGTATCAGGGGAAACTGATGGTTATGATGAGGATGGAAACGGCGTCGCTTTTAAAGCAGATGAAGAAAAAGAGGCGACAGAGCGACTGAAGGAGGAGCTAAACCGTTACTGAACAATAGGAGAGAGAGGAACTTGCATATTCAGCAGAATTTAATACACCAGCCTGAACCTTGACCTCTATTCAACATGCCGTCGCTGCATCGCTGCGTGTCCGCTCTGCTGCTGCTCTACATTATAACAGGTACAAGAGGTCACCGATGGAACTGGTCGGATTCATTTCTTGGGTCTTTTACAACATGAGTTTTCTTTCGTTTTAGGCGTCATCTGTGAGAAGCTCACTCCGGTCCAGGAAGAAGAGTCCGGTTCAGAAAACAGAACCGTTACTCTGTCCTACAAATACCACAAAGCAGCAACTGGTGCTGATTATTTCTTCTGGTACCGACAGTATCCAGGAAAACCACCAGAGTTCCTGATCTCTCACTCTGGAACAGGAACAGTATTTATTAATACCATGTCCAGACTGTCTGTTAACGTGAGTGAAGATAAAACCCGAATGGATCTTCAGATCTCCTCTGCTGCAGTGACAGACTCTGCTCTGTACTACTGTGCTGTGAGGCCCACAGTGACAGGAAACCCGCAGTCTCTGTGCAAAAACACGAGCTGCTGGAGGCCTTGATTCACTCTGATGAACTGAACCTCTACCTCCACTAGGGGGCGACGTGACCCATCAGGCGGTGCACTACTTCTGCACTGTGTCAGTAAGAGCTGCTGCTGGGAAGAGAACAATTGTCACCCTGAAGGTGGAACGTCAGCCGGTTCCTGCTGGTAGAGATGGAGCGTTGGCTGTGGATTATTCTAGCTGCTCTCTTCTTTGGTGAGACGCAAATCACATCTCATTAAAGAAAACCCTTCCAGCCCATAATGTTCTTTATTGATTCATGTCTTTCTCCGGCTGTTCTCTTCTTACCCAGAATGTAAAGGAGAAGACAAAGTGATCCAGCCGGCAGGAGACGTCATCGCCCCCGAAGGAGGCTCAGTCACACTGGGATGTACATTTGAGACCAGTGACTCGTTTCCCTCCTTGTACTGGTACAAACAGGAAGTAAATGACTTCCCCAAGTTCGTTCTGAAATGTTTCTCAAAAAACGTAGAAAATGCTGCCGAGTTTAAGAGAGAAAGATTCACCGCTTCAATCAACAACAAGTCGGTTCCTCTGACGATCCGGAGCCTCCGGCCGTCTGACTCTGCTGTGTACTACTGCGTTCTGCAGCCCACAGTGACAGGAAACACCAGAACCCTGTACAAAAACCTTTGGAGCAAAGACAACAGCCTCCACCAGAGGGAGTCGCACCGTTACTGCTTATCTCTTCTGTTATTACCTAACGGGCAGAAAATAGAAAGTCAGTATTAAAACGCTCTATTTAAATCTTCAAAGAGCCGCTTGAATGCAATAATGCAAATAAACATTTGAAGAAAAAGATTGAAAAGCATAGACAGAGCCAGAATATTTCAAATGTTGTAATAAAACCAATAAACATGTAATCGATACCAACTAGGAGGCGTTCAAAACGGCAAAAATATCTCACTTGTTCCCATCATGAGGGAAACGGCGTCGCTTTTAAAGCAGATGAAGAAAAAGAGGAGACAGAGCGACTGAAGGAGGAGCTAAACCGTTACTGAACGATAGGAGAGAGAGGAACTTGCATATTCAGCAGAATTTAATACACCAGCCTGAACCTTGACCTCTATTCAACATGCCGTCGCTGCATCGCTGCGTGTCCGCTCTGCTGCTGCTCTACATTATAACAGGTACAAGAGGTCACCGATGGAACTGGTCGGATTCATTTCTTGGGTCTTTTACAACATGAGTTTTCTTTCGTTTTAGGCGTCATCTGTGAGAAGCTCACTCCGGTCCAGGAAGAAGAGTCCGGTTCAGAAAACAGAACCGTTACTCTGTCCTACAAATACCACAAAGCAGCAACTGGTGCTGATTATTTCTGCTGGTACCGACAGTATCCAGGAAAACCACCAGAGTTCCTGATCTCTCACTCTGGAACAGGAACAGTATCTAATAATCGCATGTCCAGACTGTCTGTTAACGTGAGTGAAGATAAAACCCGATTGGATCTTCTGATCTCCTCTGCTGCAGTGACAGACTCTGCTCTGCACTACTGTGCTGTGGAACCCACAGTGACAGGAAACCCGCAGTCTCTGTGCAAAAACACGAGCTGCTGGAGGCCTTGATTCACCCTGATGAACTGAACCTCTACCTCCACTAGGGGGCGACGTGACCCATCAGGCGGTGCACTACTTCTGCACTGTGTCAGTAAGAGCTGCTGCTGGGAAGAGAACAATTGTCACCCTGAAGGTGGAACGTCAGCTGGTTCCTGCTGGTAGAGATGGAGCGTTGGCTGTGGATTATTCTAGCTGCTCTCTTCTTTGGTGAGACGCAAATCACATCTCATTAAAGAAAACCCTTCCAGCCCATAATGTTCTTTATTGATTCATGTCTTTCTCCGGCTGTTCTCTTCTTACCCAGAATGTAAAGGAGAAGACAAAGTGATCCAGCCGGCAGGAGACGTCATCGCCCCCGAAGGAGGCTCAGTCACACTGGGATGTACATTTGAGACCAGTGACTCGTTTCCCTACTTGTACTGGTACAAACAGGAAGTAAATGACTTCCCCAAGTTTGTTCTGAAATGTTTCTCAAAGAACGTAGAAAATGCTGCCGAGTTTAAGAGAGAAAGATTCAACGCTTCAATCAACAACAAGTCGGTTCCTCTGACGATCCGGAGCCTCCGGCCGTCTGACTCTGCTGTGTACTACTGCGTTCTGCAGCCCACAGTGACAGGAAACACCAGAACCCTGTACAAAAACCTTTGGAGCAAAGACAACAGCCTCCACCAGAGGGAGTCGCACCGTTACTGCTTATCTCTTCTGTTATTACCTAACGGGCAGAAAATAGAAAGTCAGTATTAAAACGCTCTATTTAAATCTTCAAAGAGCCGCTTGAATGCAATAATGCAAATAAACATTTGAAGAAAAAGATTGAAAAGCATAGACAGAGCCAGAATATTTCAAATGTTGTAATAAAACCAATAAACATGTAATCGATACCAACTGGGAGGCGTTCAAAACGGCAAAAATATCTCACTTGTTCCCATCATGAGGGAAACGGCGTCGCTTTTAAAGCAGATGAAGAAAAAGAGGAGACAGAGCGACTGAAGGAGGAGCTAAACCGTTACTGAACGATAGGAGAGAGAGGAACTTGCATATTCAGCAGAATTTAATACACCAGCCTGAACCTTGACCTCTATTCAACATGCCGTCGCTGCATCGCTGCGTGTCCGCTCTGCTGCTGCTCTACATTATAACAGGTACAAGAGGTCACCGATGGAACTGGTCGGATTCATTTCTTGGGTCTTTTATAACATGAGTTTTATTTCATTTTAGGCGTCATCTGTGAGAAGCTCACTCCGGTCCAGGAAGAAGAGTCCGGTTCAGAAAACAGAACCGTCACTCTGTCCTACAAATACCACAAAGCAGCAACTGGTGCTGATGTTTTCTTCTGGTACCGACAGTATCCAGGAAAACCACCAGAGTTCCTGATCTCTCACTGGGGAACAGGAACAGTATCTAGTAATACCATGTCCAGACTGTCTGTTAACGTGAGTGAAGATAAAACCCGAATGGATCTTCTGATCTCCTCTGCTGCAGTGACAGACTCTGCTCTGTACTACTGTGCTGTGCAGCCCACAGTGACAGGAAACCCCAGAACCCTGTACAAAAACCTTTGGAGCAAAGACAACAGCCTCCACCAGAGGGAGTCAGCCCGTTACGCTTCACTGAAGCTGATTCATTGAGGATTGCATGAGGCTGGCGGGACAGGCGATGCTGTCTTCCTCAGAATAACAGGCATGTCTTCTTTTTAAAACAGTTTTTAACTATAAATAAACAAAAACAAAAACTCAAGCATTCTTTACACCCAGTGGAAAATCTTGCTGCCTGATCGTTTTATCTTTCTATTACGTTTCAGACATTTTTTTTGCGGCTTAAAACTGACTTTCCAATCAGAAGAGGGAGTGATGAGATAATGATTGAATTTATATCTGTGGATGAATTGATCCTTTAATCGGAAGAAAATATTGGCAGACATCAACCAAAACAGTCAAACAATAGCTGCTTGGTAAAAAACGGGCGCTTGGTGTAAGAGAAATATCAGAGCAGTGTAAAAATGTTGAGGAAGAACAGAGAAAGGAGGAGCAAAAATGAGGAGTCAGAGACCTTCAGCGCTTCATCGTACAGAACCAGCGAACGTCTTCAGGATGGAGTCAGTCCTCCCATTCCTTTTGTCAGCTTTGTTTATGATCACTCTCAGAGGTAAGTACATGATAAAAAATAACCAATTAAACATAAACCACTAGTGAATGGAGTTACACAGAGTTATTGTGTCTTTAGGTTTCAGCTGTGAGAAACTCACTCCGGTCCAGGAAGAAGAGTCCGGTTCAGAAGAAAGAACCGTCACTCTGTCCTACAAATACGACAAAGCAGCAACTGGTGCTGATGATTTCTTCTGGTACCGACAGTATCCAGGAAAACCACCAGAGTTCCTGATCTCTCACTCAGGAAGAGGAACAGTATCTAATAATCCCATGTCAGGACTGTCTGTTAACGTGAGTGAAGATAAAACCCGAATGGATCTTCAGATCTCCTCTGCTGCAGTGACAGACTCTGCTCTGTACTACTGTGCTGTGAAGCCCACAGTGACAGGAAACCCCAGAACCCTGTACAAAAACCTTTGGAGCAAAGACAACAGCCTCCACCAGAGGGAGTCGCACCGTTACTGCTTATCTCTTCTGTTATTTCCTAACGGGCAGAAAATAGAAAGTCAGTATTAAAACGCTCTATTTAAATCTTCAAAGAGCCGCTTGAATGCAATAATGCGATAAACATTTGAAGAAAAAGATTGAAAAGTATAGACAGAGCCAGAATATTTCAAATGTTGTAATAAAACCAATAAACATGTAATCGATACCAACTAGGAGGTATCAGGGGAAACTGATGGTTATGATGAGGATGGAAACGGCGTCGCTTTTAAAGCAGATGAAGAAAAAGAGGAGACAGAGCGACTGAAGGAGGAGCTAAACCGTTACTGAACGATAGGAGAGAGAGGAACTTGCATATTCAGCAGAATTTAATACACCAGCCTGAACCTTGACCTCTATTCAACATGCCGTCGCTGCATCGCTGCGTGTCCGCTCTGCTGCTGCTCTACATTATAACAGGTACAAGAGGTCACCGATGGAACTGGTCGGATTCATTTCTTTGGTCTTTTACAACATGAGTTTTCTTTCGTTTTAGGCGTCATCTGTGAGAAGCTCACTCCGGTCCAGGAAGAAGAGTCCGGTTCAGAAGACAGAACCGTTACTCTGTCCTACAAATACCACAAAGCAGCAACTGGTACTGATTATTTCTTCTGGTACCGACAGTATTCAGGAAAACCACCAGAGTTCCTGATCTCTCACTCGGGAACAGGAACAGTATCTAATAATCCCATGTCAGGACTGTCTGTTAACGTGAGTGAAGATAAAACCCGAATGGATCTTCAGATCTCCTCTGCTGCAGTGACAGACTCTGCTCTGTACTACTGTGCTGTGAGGCCCACAGTGGCAGGAAACCCGCAGTCTCTGTGCAAAAACACGAGCTGCTGGAGGCCTTGATTCACTCTGATGAACTGAACCTCTACCTCCACTAGGGGGCGACGTGACCCATCAGGCGGTGCACTACTTCTGCACTGTGTCAGTAAGAGCTGCTGCTGGGAAGAGAACAATTGTCACCCTGAAGGTGGAACGTCAGCTGGTTCCTGCTGGTAGAGATGGAGCGTTGGCTGTGGATTATTCTAGCTGCTCTCTTCTTTGGTGAGACGCAAATCACATCTCATTAAAGAAAACCCTTCCAGCCCATAATGTTCTTTATTGATTCATGTCTTCCTCCGGCTGTTCTCTTCTTACCCAGAATGTAAAGGAGAAGACAAAGTGATCCAGCCGGCAGGAGACGTCATCGCCCCCGAAGGAGGCTCAGTCACACTGGGATGTATATTTGAGACCAGTGACCCGTTTCCCTACTTGTACTGGTACAAACAGGAAGTAAATGACTTCCCCAAGTTCGTTCTGAAATGTTTCTCAAAGAACGTAGAAAATGCTGCCGAGTTTAAGAGAGAAAGATTCAACGCTTCAATCAACAACAAGTCGGTTCCTCTGACGATCCGGAGCCTCCGGCCGTCTGACTCTGCTGTGTACTACTGCGTTCTGCAGCCCACAGTGACAGGAAACACCAGAACCCTGTACAAAAACCTTTGGAGCAAAGACAACAGCCTCCACCAGAGGGAGTCGCACCGTTACTGCTTATCTCTTCTGTTATTTCCTAACGGGCAGAAAATAGAAAGTCAGTATTAAAACGCTCTATTTAAATCTTCAAAGAGCCGCTTGAATGCAATAATGCAAATAAACATTTGAAGAAAAAGATTGAAAAGCATAGACAGAGCCAGAATATTTCAAATGTTGTAATAAAACCAATAAACATGTAATCGATACCAACTAGGAGGCGTTCAAAACGGCAAAAATATCTCACTTGTTCCCATCATGAGGGAAACGGCGTCGCTTTTAAAGCAGATGAAGAAAAAGAGGAGACAGAGCGACTGAAGGAGGAGCTAAACCGTTACTGAACGATAGGAGAGAGAGGAACTTGCATATTCAGCAGAATTTAATACACCAGCCTGAACCTTGACCTCTATTCAACATGCCGTCGCTGCATCGCTGCGTGTCCGCTCTGCTGCTGCTCTACATTATAACAGGTACAAGAGGTCACCGATGGAACTGGTCGGATTCATTTCTTGGGTCTTTTATAACATGAGTTTTATTTCATTTTAGGCGTCATCTGTGAGAAGCTCACTCCGGTCCAGGAAGAAGAGTCCGGTTCAGAAAACAGAACCGTCACTCTGTCCTACAAATACCACAAAGCAGCAACTGGTGCTGATGTTTTCTTCTGGTACCGACAGTATCCAGGAAAACCACCAGAGTTCCTGATCTCTCACTGGGGAACAGGAACAGTATCTAGTAATACCATGTCCAGACTGTCTGTTAACGTGAGTGAAGATAAAACCCGAATGGATCTTCTGATCTCCTCTGCTGCAGTGACAGACTCTGCTCTGTACTACTGTGCTGTGCAGCCCACAGTGACAGGAAACCCCAGAACCCTGTACAAAAACCTTTGGAGCAAAGACAACAGCCTCCACCAGAGGGAGTCAGCCCGTTACGCTTCACTGAAGCTGATTCATTGAGGATTGCATGAGGCTGGCGGGACAGGCGATGCTGTCTTCCTCAGAATAACAGGCATGTCTTCTTTTTAAAACAGTTTTTAACTATAAATAAACAAAAACAAAAACTCAAGCATTCTTTACACCCAGTGGAAAATCTTGCTGCCTGATCGTTTTATCTTTCTATTACGTTTCAGACATTTTTTTTGCGGCTTAAAACTGACTTTCCAATCAGAAGAGGGAGTGATGAGATAATGATTGAATTTATATCTGTGGATGAATTGATCCTTTAATCGGAAGAAAATATTGGCAGACATCAACCAAAACAGTCAAACAATAGCTGCTTGGTAAAAAACGGGCGCTTGGTGTAAGAGAAATATCAGAGCAGTGTAAAAATGTTGAGGAAGAACAGAGAAAGGAGGAGCAAAAATGAGGAGTCAGAGACCTTCAGCGCTTCATCGTACAGAACCAGCGAACGTCTTCAGGATGGAGTCAGTCCTCCCATTCCTTTTGTCAGCTTTGTTTATGATCACTCTCAGAGGTAAGTACATGATAAAAAATAACCAATTAAACATAAACCACTAGTGAATGGAGTTACACAGAGTTATTGTGTCTTTAGGTTTCAGCTGTGAGAAACTCACTCCGGTCCAGGAAGAAGAGTCCGGTTCAGAAGAAAGAACCGTCACTCTGTCCTACAAATACGACAAAGCAGCAACTGGTGCTGATGATTTCTTCTGGTACCGACAGTATCCAGGAAAACCACCAGAGTTCCTGATCTCTCACTCAGGAAGAGGAACAGTATCTAATAATCCCATGTCAGGACTGTCTGTTAACGTGAGTGAAGATAAAACCCGAATGGATCTTCAGATCTCCTCTGCTGCAGTGACAGACTCTGCTCTGTACTACTGTGCTGTGAAGCCCACAGTGACAGGAAACCCCAGAACCCTGTACAAAAACCTTTGGAGCAAAGACAACAGCCTCCACCAGAGGGAGTCGCACCGTTACTGCTTATCTCTTCTGTTATTTCCTAACGGGCAGAAAATAGAAAGTCAGTATTAAAACGCTCTATTTAAATCTTCAAAGAGCCGCTTGAATGCAATAATGCGATAAACATTTGAAGAAAAAGATTGAAAAGTATAGACAGAGCCAGAATATTTCAAATGTTGTAATAAAACCAATAAACATGTAATCGATACCAACTAGGAGGTATCAGGGGAAACTGATGGTTATGATGAGGATGGAAACGGCGTCGCTTTTAAAGCAGATGAAGAAAAAGAGGAGACAGAGCGACTGAAGGAGGAGCTAAACCGTTACTGAACGATAGGAGAGAGAGGAACTTGCATATTCAGCAGAATTTAATACACCAGCCTGAACCTTGACCTCTATTCAACATGCCGTCGCTGCATCGCTGCGTGTCCGCTCTGCTGCTGCTCTACATTATAACAGGTACAAGAGGTCACCGATGGAACTGGTCGGATTCATTTCTTTGGTCTTTTACAACATGAGTTTTCTTTCGTTTTAGGCGTCATCTGTGAGAAGCTCACTCCGGTCCAGGAAGAAGAGTCCGGTTCAGAAGACAGAACCGTTACTCTGTCCTACAAATACCACAAAGCAGCAACTGGTACTGATTATTTCTTCTGGTACCGACAGTATTCAGGAAAACCACCAGAGTTCCTGATCTCTCACTCGGGAACAGGAACAGTATCTAATAATCCCATGTCAGGACTGTCTGTTAACGTGAGTGAAGATAAAACCCGAATGGATCTTCAGATCTCCTCTGCTGCAGTGACAGACTCTGCTCTGTACTACTGTGCTGTGAGGCCCACAGTGGCAGGAAACCCGCAGTCTCTGTGCAAAAACACGAGCTGCTGGAGGCCTTGATTCACTCTGATGAACTGAACCTCTACCTCCACTAGGGGGCGACGTGACCCATCAGGCGGTGCACTACTTCTGCACTGTGTCAGTAAGAGCTGCTGCTGGGAAGAGAACAATTGTCACCCTGAAGGTGGAACGTCAGCTGGTTCCTGCTGGTAGAGATGGAGCGTTGGCTGTGGATTATTCTAGCTGCTCTCTTCTTTGGTGAGACGCAAATCACATCTCATTAAAGAAAACCCTTCCAGCCCATAATGTTCTTTATTGATTCATGTCTTCCTCCGGCTGTTCTCTTCTTACCCAGAATGTAAAGGAGAAGACAAAGTGATCCAGCCGGCAGGAGACGTCATCGCCCCCGAAGGAGGCTCAGTCACACTGGGATGTATATTTGAGACCAGTGACCCGTTTCCCTACTTGTACTGGTACAAACAGGAAGTAAATGACTTCCCCAAGTTCGTTCTGAAATGTTTCTCAAAGAACGTAGAAAATGCTGCCGAGTTTAAGAGAGAAAGATTCAACGCTTCAATCAACAACAAGTCGGTTCCTCTGACGATCCGGAGCCTCCGGCCGTCTGACTCTGCTGTGTACTACTGCGTTCTGCAGCCCACAGTGACAGGAAACACCAGAACCCTGTACAAAAACCTTTGGAGCAAAGACAACAGCCTCCACCAGAGGGAGTCGCACCGTTACTGCTTATCTCTTCTGTTATTTCCTAACGGGCAGAAAATAGAAAGTCAGTATTAAAACGCTCTATTTAAATCTTCAAAGAGCCGCTTGAATGCAATAATGCAAATAAACATTTGAAGAAAAAGATTGAAAAGCATAGACAGAGCCAGAATATTTCAAATGTTGTAATAAAACCAATAAACATGTAATCGATACCAACTAGGAGGCGTTCAAAACGGCAAAAATATCTCACTTGTTCCCATCATGAGGGAAACGGCGTCGCTTTTAAAGCAGATGAAGAAAAAGAGGAGACAGAGCGACTGAAGGAGGAGCTAAACCGTTACTGAACGATAGGAGAGAGAGGAACTTGCATATTCAGCAGAATTTAATACACCAGCCTGAACCTTGACCTCTATTCAACATGCCGTCGCTGCATCGCTGCGTGTCCGCTCTGCTGCTGCTCTACATTATAACAGGTACAAGAGGTCACCGATGGAACTGGTCGGATTCATTTCTTGGGTCTTTTACAACATGAGTTTTCTTTCGTTTTAGGCGTCATCTGTGAGAAGCTCACTCCGGTCCAGGAAGAAGAGTCCGGTTCAGAAAACAGAACCGTTACTCTGTCCTACAAATACCACAAAGCAGCAACTGGTGCTGATTATTTCTGCTGGTACCGACAGTATTCAGGAAAACCACCAGAGTTCCTGATCTCTCACTGGGGAACAGGAACAGTATCTAGTAATACCATGTCCAGACTGTCTGTTAACGTGAGTGAAGATAAAACCCGAATGGATCTTCTGATCTCCTCTGCTGCAGTGACAGACTCTGCTCTGTACTACTGTGCTGTGAAGCCCACAGTGACAGGAAACCCGCAGTCTCTGTGCAAAAACACGAGCTGCTGGAGGCCTTGATTCACCCTAATGAACTGAACCTCTACCTCCATTAGGGGGCGACGTGACCCATCAGGCGGTGCACTACTTCTGCACTGTGTCAGTAAGAGCTGCTGCTGGGAAGAGAACAATTGTCACCCTGAAGGTGGAACGTCAGCTGGTTCCTGCTGGTAGAGATGGAGCGTTGGCTGTGGATTATTCTAGCTGCTCTCTTCTTTGGTGAGACGCAAATCACATCTCATTAAAGAAAACCCTTCCAGCCCATAATGTTCTTTATTGATTCATGTCTTCCTCCGGCTGTTCTCTTCTTACCCAGAATGTAAAGGAGAAGACAAAGTGATCCAGCCGGCAGGAGACGTCATCGCCCCCGAAGGAGGCTCAGTCACACTGGGATGTACATTTGAGACCAGTGACCGGTTACCCTACTTGTACTGGTACAAACAGGAAGTAAATGACTTCCCCAAGTTCGTTCTGAAATGTTTCTCAAAAAACGCAGAAAATGCTGCCGAGTGTAAGAGAGAAAGATTCAACGCTTCAATCAACAACAAGTCGGTTCCTCTGACGATCCGGAGCCTCCGGCCGTCTGACTCTGCTGTGTACTACTGCGTTCTGCAGCCCACAGTGACAGGAAACACCAGAACCCTGTACAAAAACCTTTGGAGCAAAGACAACAGCCTCCACCAGAGGGAGTCGCACCGTTACTGCTTATCTCTTCTGTTATTACCTAACGGGCAGAAAATAGAAAGTCAGTATTAAAACGCTCTATTTAAATCTTCAAAGAGCCGCTTGAATGCAATAATGCAAATAAACATTTGAAGAAAAAGATTGAAAAGCATAGACAGAGCCAGAATATTTCAAATGTTGTAATAAAACCAATAAACATGTAATCGATACCAACTAGGAGGCGTTCAAAACGGCAAAAATATCTCACTTGTTCCCATCATGAGGGAAACGGCATCGCTTTTAAAGCAGATGAAGAAAAAGAGGAGACAGAGCGACTGAAGGAGGAGCTAAACCGTTACTGAACGATAGGAGAGAGAGGAACTTGCATATTCAGCAGAATTTAATACACCAGCCTGAACCTTGACCTCTATTCAACATGCCGTCGCTGCATCGCTGCGTGTCCGCTCTGCTGCTGCTCTACATTATAACAGGTACAAGAGGTCACCGATGGAACTGGTCGGATTCATTTCTTGGGTCTTTTACAACATGAGTTTTCTTTCGTTTTAGGAGTCATCTGTGAGAAGCTCACTCCGGTCCAGGAAGAAGAGTCCGGTTCAGAAGACAGAACCGTTACTCTGTCCTACAAATACCACAAAGCAGCAACTGGTGCTGATTATTTCTGCTGGTACCGACAGTATCCAGGAAAACCACCAGAGTTCCTGATCTCTCACTCTGGAACAGGAACAGTATCTAGTAATACCATGTCCAGACTGTCTGTTAACGTGAGTGAAGATAAAACCCGAATGGATCTTCTGATCTCCTCTGCTGCAGTGACAGACTCTGCTCTGTACTACTGTGCTGTGGAGCCCACAGTGGCAGGAAACCCGCAGTCTCTGTGCAAAAACACGAGCTGCTGGAGGCCTTGATTCACTCTGATGAACTGAACCTCTACCTCCACTAGGGGGCGACGTGACCCATCAGGCGGTGCAATACTTCTGCACTGTCAGTAAGAGCTGCTGCTGGGAAGTGAACAATTGTCACCCTGAAGGTGGAACGTCAGCCGGTTCCTGCTGGTAGAGATGGAGCGTTGGCTGTGGATTATTCTAGCTGCTCTCTTCTTTGGTGAGACGCAAATCACATCTCATTAAAGAAAACCCTTCCAGCCCATAATGTTCTTTATTGATTCGTGTCTTCCTCCGGCTGTTCTCTTCTTACCCAGAATGTAAAGGAGAAGACAAAGTGATCCAGCCGGCAGGAGACGTCATCGCCCCCGAAGGAGGCTCAGTCACACTGGGATGTACATTTGAGACCAGTAACCGGGTTCCCTACTTGTACTGGTACAAACAGGAAGTAAATGACTTCCCCAAGTTCGTTCTGAAATGTTTCTCAAAGAACGTAGAAAATGCTGCCGAGTTTAAGAGAGAAAGATTCACCGCTTCAATCAACAACAAGTCGGTTCCTCTGACGATCCGGAGCCTCCGGCCGTCTGACTCTGCTGTGTACTACTGCGTTCTGCAGCCCACAGTGACAGGAAACACCAGAACCCTGTACAAAAACCTTTGGAGCAAAGACAACAGCCTCCACCAGAGGGAGTCGCACCGTTACTGCTTATCTCTTCTGTTATTACCTAACGGGCAGAAAATAGAAAGTCAGTATTAAAACGCTCTATTTAAATCTTCAAAGAGCCGCTTGAATGCAATAATGCAAATAAACATTTGAAGAAAAAGATTGAAAAGCATAGACAGAGCCAGAATATTTCAAATGTTGTAATAAAACCAATAAACATGTAATCGATACCAACTAGGAGGCGTTCAAAACGGCAAAAATATCTCACTTGTTCCCATCATGAGGGAAACGGCGTCGCTTTTAAAGCAGATGAAGAAAAAGAGGAGACAGAGCGACTGAAGGAGGAGCTAAACCGTTACTGAACGATAGGAGAGAGAGGAACTTGCATATTCAGCAGAATTTAATACACCAGCCTGAACCTTGACCTCTATTCAACATGCCGTCGCTGCATCGCTGCGTGTCCGCTCTGCTGCTGCTCTACATTATAACAGGTACAAGAGGTCACCGATGGAACTGGTCGGATTCATTTCTTGGGTCTTTTACAACATGAGTTTTCTTTTGTTTTAGGCGTCATCTGTGAGAAGCTCACTCCGGTCCAGGAAGAAGAGTCCGGTTCAGAAGAAAGAACCGTTACTCTGTCCTACAAATACGACAAAGCAGCAACTGGTGCTGATTATTTCTTCTGGTACCGACAGTATCCAGGAAAACCACCAGAGTTCCTGATCTCTCACTGGGGAACAGGAACAGTATCTAATAATCCCATGTCAGGACTGTCTGTTAACGTGAGTGAAGATAAAACCCGAATGGATCTCCAGATCTCCTCTGCTGCAGTGACAGACTCTGCTCTGTACTACTGTGCTGTGAGGCCCACAGTGGCAGGAAGTATTAAAACGCTGTACAAAAACCCCAGAGCAAAGGCAACAGCATTCTCCACATCGTCCCCCAGAGGGAGCCACGCACTGTTAAACCTGAAAAGACATGGCTTTAACAATGCAAGTTTCCATGGTAACTATATATCCACGCAACAAATCACAGGTTGGTCGAAGGCCCTCGTCACAGACTTGGATTATGATTGCCGTTCTCTGTAAACAAGATCCTCTGCTGTTGTTTCAGGCTGTGATATCTTGTGGTGTACCACAGGGTTCAGTCCCAAGACCTCTCATTTACTGTTACATGTTAGCAGAAGATCATTGTTTACCCAGTTGAATTTCAAGTCATTTATTGATTCTGTCATAATTTAGTACTTTTGACAGGACTAGTATATATATATAATATTGTGTGTTGATATCTCATAAGTTTAAAGGTGTAACCTGTTTTTTTTGGGGGGGGGGGGGTTAAATAAAGAAATTTCAAAAAGAACTCCATCTTCCAAAATAATATTCTACTTGTCTGTCCACCAGGAGGAAGAGTAACAAAGACTAATAAATCCCAGCTTTAAAAGGAAAATGAGAGACTGTGGGAGGAGCTAAACCATAATCAAACTATAGAAGAAAGAAGAACGTCCATATTCAGCAGAATTTAATGCACAAACATCGCGATAGTTTATCGCACACTCTCTCAATTCATCCTCTCTTCTGTATATCTTTGCAGTCTTGCAACGAAAACATATTTACGTTGACAGCCGTGTCCTCAAACAGGCCTGGAGTCGAACGTAAATGTCACTTCCTCCCCTGCAATATATAGTTTAAGGCCACTGGGCGGAGCCATCGCTCCACATGCACGTCGCTATTACTTTACCTCACGCAAGATTTATGGGTCAAAGTTTGGAGTTGAAATTAGCATTGGGCCATATTACGATAATCAATAACGTGACTTTCTTCACAGCGAGAAGGTCACAGGTTCGAATCCGACCTGCAGCCTTTCTGTGAGGAGCTTGCATGTTCTCCCCGTGTCTGTATGGGTTCTCTCCGGGTTCTCTCCGGGTTCTCCGGCTTCCTCCCAACACCAAAAAACATGCCAGTTAGGTGAATTTGTTAAATTAAAATTGGCCGTGTGTGTGAATGATTGTCTGTCTACGTGTGGCGCTGCAATGAGCTGGCGGCTTGTCCAGGGTGTAACCCTGCCTCTCACCTGTTGACTGCTGGGATAGGCTCCAGCACGACCCTGTTACACCATGTGCTGGAAATATTCTGAGGTTGTGGTGTTTTGTGCAGGCTGGCGGATGTTCGTGTCACTTCCTGTCACCTCCTGTCACTTCCTGTCACTTCCTGCCCCCGCAGCCTTGCGTCTTCATGTTTTTAACCTCATTTACATTCTGACTTCCTGCCTGCGGCAACTGTGCAAAAACAAACAAACAAACAAGCAAGCAAACTATTTTTCCATCATCACCAAGGCAACGGACGAGCTCAGTGTCAGCAGGTCACCCGAGGTCAAAGCCCACCTTCATCGTGAAGATGGTGATGAAGATTGTCACATCTTCAGATGTAATTCATGCATTTCATGAGCATTTATGTGATCAATGTGCAAATAATGACAAAAATAAACATAATGTAAAAAATAATAACAATATGAATATATTAATGGTGTTTAAAATAGTGTAATGTTCAAACTTCCAGGGGCCCTGAAAGCCTCATTCCTTCATCATTACCTGTTAAAAGTGTTTTTCTTTTCTACTTTGGTCCGTTTATTTGTTTGTTACTTTGTTTGTTTGTCTTTGAAGTAAAATTGCAGGACTTTTACCTTTAGACATGTTTTTTTTTTAAGCCTTATGAGACCCCAAACATTTAAATTCATTCATTACGAAAACGCAGCACAACACAAATTACATTTAGGCTTCTGATCTGGTTTCTCTGCCCCGAGGCCGCACCTGATGATCTGTCGTCGCCTCAGCACCACCTGACTTCGATTTGCCCGCCCACACGCATCCTGCCGCCCCCGCCGGCTTTGAGGCAGAAACCGCTGCCGTCTTCATCTTCGTCTTCATGTCTTCATCGAGCGACCGCATCCTGTGGAAAGAAACCAAGATTTTCCAGCAGCAGCAGCCAATCAGATCTCAGACAGAAACGCCTCCATAGAATGAACACACAACGATATATGTGTTTAACAGACATGTTTTTACCCCCCCTTATATTATTCAATATTATATTCTTTATATTTATTCATCTTAATAATGATGGAAAACATTAATCTGCATTTGATTACTGGTAATTACATCCAATACTTCAGAGGTTCCCGTACTTTATGACCTTTGACATATTCAATGCAAATTTTCATTAGATGAGATTCATTTTTCCTAACAGATCATTTAAGCACAAGAAATCCCCTTAACCCTCTAAGGCCTTTCAGGATTTTGGGACTTTGACATTATAAATGTGTTTGTTTTTGCTTTGTTTGTTTCGAGCTGTGGTTTCCTTTTTGTTCTGTGTGATCCTAAAAACAATATAACACGACAGGAAATACCAGTAATTCTGAAAAAAATACAACATTCGGCCTTTAAAAAGAAATCTTTATTGTGAAGATGATACATTTTTAAATCACATAAATGATTTATTTGTGTTTTAAACTTTATGAAGTTGATATTCATTCGCGGGAAACAAAAACACAATGCAGATGGCACGTCTGCTATGAAGACATTAGCACGTTAGCATGCTGCTATTTATAGCTGCGGCTGCAGACGGAAGAAGAGCAACGAGTCAACCCGAGTCCATTTTCAGTCTTCAGTCCGGCTGCAGAATCTCTACAGGACAAAAACATGAAATAAAAATATTTAGTGAAATTCCTTTGATCTTTTGTGAAAACAATGATTTTACACAACGTCTCCGATTGCACAAATAAAATGTCATTTCTGAAATTGGGACCAGTGTCCCGTCACCTCTCGCAGCAGCCTCTCAAACACGAGGGTTCGTTCGCACTCACACTGGCTGGTCCACAGCCGAAAGGTCATCAGCACGTTGAAGACGATGGTCTTGAGGAAGATAAGTCTGAGTCCCAGAACAGTCAGCGACACCAGGTTGAGCGCAGAATCTGCAAAGGTCACAAATATTTTAAACTAGAGCCGTTTAAAACCAGGAGCAATCGCTCGGGCGGAACGACCACGAACCTTGTTCCCCGGATTCGTCGCAGGGTTCGGATTCGTCTTCCGCTGAAAGGCAGAAAGTTAAACCACTTATTCCTCCATTTCTCTCCCAGCTTCCAGTCTCAGGGATAAAAAAAAAAAGCTCTAAATCACCATTTTCACAGAGTTCTTCGTCCTCTTTGGAGGAGAGCAGCGCCACCTGGTTGTAGAGCGAATCCTTTGATATCCGGGCGGGTTCGGTCCAGTTGAACAGCGTGTCATTTTTATGCACGCCGCGTCCGCTGAAGCCGGTGGCGAGGCAGGCCTTGGTGTCGCCGCTCTCCACTTTATAGTAGGATGGCTTGTACTCCTCTTCTGGAAAACACAAACGCACAACCATCGATGAAGGACGGTCAGAGGTCGAGTGAGAGTCGAGCAAACTGGAGGTCGAACTCGGTTTTCCAGTTATATTCCAGAAAGGTTAATGTTCTCATTCCTAAAAGTGCATCACGTAAAAAAATCATCTCTGCAAATGTGAATTGAATATTTTCAAATGTCAACAAAACATTTTTTTCACATGAACAAGGGCGATAAACTCCGGCCAGATGTGCAAAATTACTTTTTCGCAGATTTGTGAACTTTACATTTTTTCAGGAAATGCTTATAATTAAATAAATTTAAACTTTTCACACAGAATCAAACGTGAAAATAATCATGTGACCTTGTATGAATAAAAAAGTCCACATAAGAAGTAGATATTTTTCTGTGACATCACACTTGCATTGTTAAATGTAATTCCATTGACGTTTAGGTGTGGTTTTGTTCACCACTGTTCTTGTGATACATTTGTGACATTAATAACATCATTTTGGATTATAAAAACGGTTAATTCACGAGTTATAACCAACTTATTTGTTTTTTTTAATGATGATAAAATCTCACGGTTTCGTATTTCCAGCTCAGTCCCTTGTCCAAAGACGAGCCGTCGTGTCCCGTCATTCGCACGACGAGACACGTCATCATATAAACCCACAAAGCGCCTCAACAGGAAGGTTTGCGTTCTTTTAAAGCAACTTTAATAATTAACCTGATTTCTGTCACGACAGAAGCATTAAAGAACTTCAATTACTTTATGCTCTTAAATAAAACTGATTTCTAAAACTTGTTAACGTCTCTTATTAAAACAACCTGATTGGAATCGTCTCATCTGCAGCCACTGATCCACCGTGCGGGTCTGCGGGCTTTTATTATTTCCTTACACAGTTCATCTACATCTTTAAAAAAAAAAAAAAAAAATTCTGTTGTAGTTTAATTTTGATGGATATTTGTCTAATAAAACGAATGTAAATAGAAAATAGTTTTTAACTTACTGGTTCTAACCATCAGTTTAGTTCCAGAGCCAAAGACGAGTTTATTATATCCAGTTCCAGTCACACTCCGAGAGGTCCGACCACGTTAACCCACAGGTGAACCATTAACATCTAGAAACTCAGAACTGCAAGTCTAATTCATTTAGATTAGCATAGACAACAATCAAAATGAGAAATAAATCTGTGTAAATGAATGTTTGTCATCTCCACAGTTTACACGGCAGCACGTTAGTGACGGAGAACGATTTGTATTCAGTAATTCGTCATTAAATATTCAGCGACTGGCCTCTTTCGATGATTTGTTTTTAGTTTGAACAGCGACTTACGAGTCTCCACGGTCAATTTGAGTCCGGCTCCAAACGTCATTCGGGCGTTGTTGGTCCCACAGTACAGACTGACAGGACAAAAACCCTCAAATGGCCTGAACAAATGTTGAACCGATGAACCACAACGTTTAAATTAATACGTCTCCCTCAAAATTCATGACTGTGAGACAACAAATAACGACAATCTAAACACTTATAAAACTGCCTGGACTCTATTTCAGTACTTACTGGTTTCAATGGTTAAACTAGTTCCAGCTCCAAAGAGGATCTTTTGGGTTCCAACATTCACACAACATGAAGCACCAGAACACAAACTCAGACCAACAACTAAACCAAATGTCATTTCAAAGAACAGGATTTTTACATTAAAGACATTTGTTCAATTAAAAAAAATAACAGTTTTCATTGAAAAATGAAATCAAACTTGGTAGATTTAAAATCGTGACCGGAACTGAGTGTTGCTTTGATTAATTCATGTCTCTGAAGTTTTGCCAATCTTTTTAGAAAAACATCTTTTTAGATAAAAACATCTTGAACTCGTTGGAGAAGATTTTAAAACGTGAGTTTAGATGACAAAAAAAAACCATCCCTGTAACGACGATGTAAATAAACAGTCGGTACTTTTGTGTACTCAATAAAACTTTAAAGGAGTTCTGTATCGATGGGATAAATAATCACTATCAGCACTTCCTGGTTTATTTAAGTCTTTACGGATAGAACAATTATTTTGCACTTAATTTCTGAAAAGGTTAACATTTACACACGTTGAACTGGAATGAGCACTTACTGGTTTCAATGGTTAGTCTGGTTCCAGCTCCAAAGAGGATTTTAGATTGACTATTCACACAGCACAAAACAGCGCAACACAAACTCATCATCAGCTACCTAAAGCAAACTTCATTTAAACACTTCCTCGATTCATCGGGAATATATTTTAAAATATATTTTTACGTTTATATAAATGTCTGGACTCTATTTCAGTACTTACTGGTTTCAATGGTTAAACTGGTTCCAGCTCCAAAGAACAGTCTTTGCAGCTCCAGTATTTACACTACATGAAGCAGCATAACACAAACTCAACAGTCTAACAGCACTGAACAACAACAACAACAATATATGACAAAACAATAACATAAATACAGATTCTGATTTGCATCAGTACTTACTGGTTTCAATGGTTAAACTGGTTCCAGCTCCAAATAACAGTTTATATGCACCTCCAGCATTCACACAACATGAAGCAGCATAACACAAACTCAACAGTCTAACAGCACTGAACAACAACAACAACAACAATATATGACAAAACAATAACATAAATACAGATTCTGATTTGCATCAGTACTTACTGGTTTCAATGGTTAAACTGGTTCCAGCTCCAAAGAACAGTTTATATACACCTCCAGTATTCACACAACATGAAGCAGCATAACACAAACTCAACAGTCTAACAGCACTGAACAACAACAACAACAATATATGACAAAACAATAACATAAATACAGATTCTGATTTGCATCAGTACTTACTGGTTTCAATGGTTAAACTGGTTCCAGCTCCAAATAACAGTTTATATCCACCTCCAGTATTCACACAACATGAAGCAGCATAACACAAACTCAACAGTCTAACAGCACTGAACAACAACAACAACAATATATGACAAAACAATAACATAAATACAGATTCTGATTTGCATCAGTACTTACTGGTTTCAATGGTTAAACTGGTTCCAGCTCCAAAGAACAGTTTATCTACACCTCCAGTATTCACACAACATGAAGCAGCATAACACAAACTCAACAGTCTAACAGCACTGAACAACAACAACAACAATATATGACAAAACAATAACATAAATACAGATTCTGATTTGCATCAGTACTTACTGGTTTCAATGGTTAAACTGGTTCCATCTCCAAATATAATCTTCCTTCCACCTCCAGTATTCACACAACATGAAGCAGCATAACACAAACCCAACAGTCTAACAGCACTGAACAACAACAACAACAATATATGACAAAACAATAACATAAATACAGATTCTGATTTGCATCAGTACTTACTGGTTTCAATGGTTAAACTGGTTCCAGCTCCAAAGAACAGTTTATATCCACCTCCAGTATTCACACAACATGAAGCAGCATAACACAAACTCAACAGTCTAACAGCACTGAACAACAACAACAACAATATATGACAAAACAATAACATAAATACAGATTCTGATTTGCATCAGTACTTACTGGTTTCAATGGTTAAACTGGTTCCAGCTCCAAAGAACAGTTTATATACACCTCCAGTATTCACACAACATGAAGCAGCATAACACAAACTCAACAGTCTAACAGCACTGAACAACAACAACAACAACAATATATGACAAAACAATAACATAAATACAGATTCTGATTTGCATCAGTACTTACTGGTTTCAATGGTTAAACTGGTTCCAGCTCCAAAGAACAGTTTATATACACCTTCAGTATTCACACAACATGAAGCAGCATAACACAAACTCAACAGTCTAACAGCACTGAACAACAACAACAACAATATATGACAAAACAATAACATAAATACAGATTCTGATTTGCATCAGTACTTACTGGTTTCAATGGTTAAACTGGTTCCAGCTCCAAATATAATCTTCCTTCCACTACCAGTATTCACACAACATGAAGCTCCAGAACACAAACCCAGCAGAACTTTGTTGATCTCTTTTATCATTGCTGATCTTTTTAATTCTTTAACAACAGAAACTTCAGTGTCATCGGCATAAATGTTTTATTTTAGTGTTATATAGAAATGTTTTTATTTAGAGATCATGTAAATAAGGGGTAAATTATCTAGTACGCACTGCTTTAATATTCATGATTTTAAGTTTTTAAAAAAAAGAAAATATTTATAAATACAGATTTTGATTTGCATCAGTACTTACTGCTTTCAATGGTTAATCTGGTTCCAATTCCAAAGGTGAGTTTGTTAAAGCCTCCAGCATTCACACAACATGAAGCTCCAGAACACAAACCCAGCAGAACTTTGTTGAGCTCTTTTAACATTATTGGTTGTTTTATATCTTTAACAACAGAAAATTCAGCTTCATCGGCATAAAAATAAAATTCATGGTTTAGATTTTGAAATGTTGTCATTCGCACGATGTAAATTATCTAGTACTCACCCTGAACAATTAATAAAACGTTTTCACTCTGGGGTTTTTTTTTATGTTAAAAATGAAGTTTCTTTATTGACGTATTATTTATTTAAAACTTTCTTACTGGTTTCAATGGTTAATCCGGTTCCGGCTCCAAAGATGATCTTCGTGTTTCCAGTATTCACACAACACGAAACTCCAGATCAAAAACTCAGAAAGACCAAATCGGTCAAAGTCCAAATAATTACTGATTTACATTTGAATCTGAAAAATCTCTTTTGCATATTTTCCACATATGAATAAACTTAGTGTGTTTTGGAGGTTTTAGGCTCATTGATATGTTATTGATCCGATTACATCAATGTAAACTATCATTGGAGACTCAAAGTTACATTTAGTATGAATGGTAATGTAATTAAAGAGAAATACTTAGTTACTTACTGCCCTCAATAATCACTTTTGTTCCTTCTCCAAAGATAATCTTCCAGTTTGTAGTCCACACTGTTTCCGCTCTGACACAAAAGCTGACTGCAGATCAGTTTCATGGGACTGTCGTAGAATTAAAGTATTTAAAGTAAAGTTTCATCTTCCCATTTCAGGCTGACGCTGTAACTTATTCTGGGGAATAAAAAAACAGATTTTCCTAAAAGTCAAAAAACAAAAAAAGACTCTGAGTAAACTAAAATAATTCTGTTCCTGATGTTTGTGGAAATAAAAAAAAAATCCTGCTGATCAGTTCTGTCCCAATTCCAAACACAGTTTAGTTGCAATAAAAAGGTCATAAATTAAATCTTTATGCCTACTTTAATTATTTGTATTGCCTTGACGACCAGCTGCCACAATCTTGATCCTGAAGAAGTGATTTTGTGACGTCTTCATTCTAAAATGTAAAACAACTTTTCTGTGTGTTGAAGTTTAGATTTTAACCACCGACCTGTCGACACAGTGAGTTTTGTTCCGCTGCCGAACACCAGAGTGTTTCCAGTCCCATACACACCACCACACACACCAATACACAAACCCCCCCCACACACACACGCACACACACACCACTTAATACATGTGAATAATTATACATGTAACTTTGGATGGAAACCAATTCATGACATTTTTTTAATTATCAAATTAAATATATAATATATATGTTATTCAGTCTTGAAGAACAACCAATAATACATAAATCTATTTATCCATCTTTAAAATTAATGTATTTATTTTTGACAAGAACAGGCTTCCGTACTTTTGACCACATCTTATTTCCCTTTTTCAGATTAGAATATAAACTTTGTCATGTTATGCTCTCACGTTATAAATAATGTTATGATGAATATTCATGAGGCAACGTTGATTTGCGTCTTTGTGTATTCATAATTTTTGCATTCATTTTCATTTTAATTCTACCTACCATCAAAATAAAACTGGAAATAGCTCTTGAGAACATTTACTCATTTACCGGCTTCGATGGTCAAACTGGCTCCGCTGCCGAAATGAAGTCTGTTTGCGCCCTGACTGGTCACACTGCAGCGAACACCGTGACAAAAACCGCTGCAACTCCAACGACGCCGCATCTCATGCATTTAATGTGGCATTTAAATCTGCTTCATTAAAAAAAGACAAAAAAATAAACATCCATCCATGAAATATCCAAAAGGAAAATATCCACAAAGCATCCTTCAGACTTCATATTCAAGAAGAGCTCCAACACTGGCATTAAAGAAATGTTAGTCAGTGCTGATTGGTTAAACTGAGATAAACTCCTCCCCCACCAAAACACCTGCACTGAACATCCTTCCACACAGGCGAAAGCAGAGTATCGTCTGCATAGAGGTGAATAATATAATCTCACAAGAATCTCTTGTGATTCAGTCAAAAACTGAAACTCACAATGAATCTGATCCAATGGGTTAAACACCACCTAAATAATCCAGATTAAACACGTCTCTGTTGCTCCAGTCTAACCCCGACTGAACCGGGGGTTTTCAGATCTGACCTTTAATGCCTTCAGATGTTCATGACCCGTCGAACGGAACGTACACAGACCCCCAACATCCGTTCTATCCCAAGTCATTTTTTTGGGGCCCGGTCGCTCTAATTCTTCGGTGACGGCACAAATAACAGGACACAGATTCGGGGCGAACACAGTTTACGTTTATTTAACGGCTGATTCCTCCGGTTCTGAACGTCTACATGGAGACAGAAAACACAACAAGCCTCAAAAGCCAAAGCTCAGTCCTGATATTCCCGACCGGAAACCTCCCAAAAACGTCTGACGGATCAGAATGTCGTCGACAGATCCCAGCCCAGACGGGTCCGGAACGAAAGCGAAAAGGCGACCGGAACCGGTAACCTGGCTCAGACCGGATTCCCCCCCCCCCCCCCCGCCAGTTGATCTTTGACGCTTCTGCCCAAATTCATCCTCACATTCGTTGCTATTTTCATCTTTATTATTTTTCAAATACATTTTATAAATGCAACATGAAAAGCACGATCACACGGAAAATAGACGAGTCTCTATGAAGATCTGCTTTAATAAAACCAGCAGCGGGAAAACAAAAACAAGCTCTTACTTTTTTTAGTTTATTTGTTTTTACTCCCGCTGAGCTAAACGATGACGTAGAAAAAAGAAAACCGCTTCGTGCTGGTTTAAACTAGACAGGAAATTACAGTGCCGCAGTCTAAACCGTCCTAAACGTCCTGATGAGCCGTCCCGATCGGGTCAACCGTTCTCTAGAAACAACCAGGAGCCAATTAGAAACCACAGACTCCACCCCAAACGTCATCAGAACTCTCTCCGCCCCCCCGTTCCCGCCGATCCGAACGTTTCCAGAACTCAAACGTCGTCCATTTCTGATTGTTTCACACCGGAAGCGGAAATAAATAAACCGTAAAACGAGACGAGTAACTTTCCACCGCTGGCTGGCGCCTTTCAAACAAAACCCAGGGGCGAGAACACGCAGGAGGAAATCGATTCATCCCGTTTCCCTCGTTGTTGACTGAAGATCCATTTCGTCAATCAACGGGAAACAAAGTCTGATCGCCAAACCTGCAGCAGCGGCTCCTGAAAATCTTTTACTTATTCATTGATACAATAAAATTATCAAGAAGCGCTTCACCTACGAGATAAATGTTACGCGGCCGATAATCGACTGATAATTTGAGACATGCCCATCAGATGTGAGGAGAAAAGCAACGCATCCCCCCCCAAAAAAAGCTGGAACTTCCAGGTTGAAAAGGGGAGGGGCTTCATCTACAACTCAAATAAAAAGGTGGCCCTGCGAAGCTTCCAGACGCTACGACTCCTAAAAAAGGTCCGGCCGACAGCACTAGTGGTTATTGAAGCAAAGATAGGAGGGGGGGGGCATTCAGGCGGAGCAAAATTACCTGTGCACACCTGTCTGAGAGGCGGCCAGAAGTAACGGGACGGAGCAGGCACAGAAGAGCTGCGTAAAACGAGTAAAAAGGCAGAAGAGGAACAAAAAGAAACTGCAAATGCAGGTTCAGTACGCGAGCAGGGTTACATAGTTCGATCTTTCGCTTGTTTTTTTGTTCTAAGTTAAGTAACGGAATAACAGGAAGAACAAGCCGGAGAGGAAGAGAACTCCGAAAAATATTCAAGCAGGAAGCTACGAGACATTTCCCCCCCCTCGGAGGGCGCGAAGCTAAAACTGCTACGAACAAATCACAAAATACAGTTTGTTGAGTATCTGCGTCTCTTGAAGCTAACGGTAATACGATCCCTAAGTGCGGCGGGGTGTTTATGCTCTAAGCCCCTCCCCCCCGAGGACTTACTCCCCGTGGCGTTCGCCGACGCCACAGAGCTGTCCCGTCATCCGGCTCCTCCGGCGCCAGGCGGCGGTTTGCACGCCTGGACGGGCGTCCCGTCCTCCTTCTCAGGGACGAGGCCCGTTGAAAGTCCAACTACGTCAATATATATTTACGTATATATTTATTATAGCCGCCCCAAACCATTCCTTCATCCATTCGCCCGCCAAAGTAAAGAGAGCCTTCATCCTCCTCCTCCACCTCAGTAATGAAAATGAACGCGAGATCAGAAAGTTTTGAACCCCGGAGCCTCAAATGACCCCCCCCCCCCAAACCAATCACCACACCGTCCTTGCACCCCCACGACTCGGCGGTAAAAGCAGGCGAACCGAACAGACGTCCAGCAGGTCGCTTCCGTTTCCATTTTTGTTCTAAAGTTCTGCACGAGAGAGAGGAGAAGTGGCGTCTGTCCAAAACCAAGCTGGATGGGTGGGGGGGGGGTACAGTGGTGCTGAGTGGAGGGGGGGGGTTATGTTCCTCAATGGTCAGGTTTCCGTGGGTCGAAGGAACCCGGCGGCGGCGGCGGCATGACGCCGCGCCCTCCGGACCAGGAGGGGCGTCCCCGCTCCTCAACAGCCGATGGGTGGGGGGGGGTGGTGTGTTTCAGCCTCGTCGGGAGGGGGGGCGGGGGGGTCGCGTCGCCTCCCTAGCCTCCACCGCTTCTCACCGGTTGAATTTTCCCATTTTCGTTGGAGCTCGTCTTCGTCAAACTTCCGTTGGTTTTGTTGACATCCGGACACAAAGTGCCGCCTCCTCGGCGTGACCTTCAGTGAGGCGGGTTCATGGCGCCGTGACCTCGCTGCTGCTTCTGCTGCTGCTGCAGGACCAGCTGCTCCAGCGCCGACTGGCCCGGCTGCATCATGGAGCTCGACCAGATCGACTGCACCGAGAGGAAGGAGAGGGAGAAAAAAAACAACGCACAACGGGCGGTTTACCGAAAAACCCAAAGTTCAGTTTCAGCTTCTCCTGATCAAACGGACCTTGAAGCTATCGAGCAGCACGGTGGAGGACGACTCCTCCATAGGCGACTCCTGATTGGTCCAGGAGCTGCCAGGTGGGCCGGTCTGGTGCCAGCTGGTGTCTGAAGTTGCAGCCGGCAGGTAGTCCAGACCGAGGCCGCTGACGGCACCTGAAACGCACACACACACACACACACACGCGCGCGTCAGCACATGGCTTCCCCTTCTTCAAACATTCTAAGCCCCGCCCCTCACCGGTCTTGTCAGCCTTCCAGCGGTCCACCACCCTGCGGTCCCGACTGTCGGGGGTCCCTATGGGCCCAAAGTTGGAGATGGGCAGGGATCCGTGGTTGTGTGTGGGGGGCGAAGAAGGCAGGCTGCTGGGGTTAGACGAGTGAGGGGATTGGCTGGCCGGGGTGGAGTGGTCTGCCAATCAGAACACAGCTTACATTCCAGCCACGGTTCCCATTACAGACCGTTGGACGTCTCCTCACAGGCGCGGCTTACCTGAGCTGGCAGGGAGGGAGGGGGACCAGGGAGTCCCTTCGAAGAGGGAGTAGAGGGAGGGCTCCTGGTGCATCATGGGAGCGTCGGGCTTGGAGCCGGGCGGCAGGTTCTTCCCGTAGGCCTGGCTGAAGATGCTGTTCTGGTTGTACTCCTAGACGAAGACATCGCAGCTCAAGATCAGGGATCCCCTTAAACGGAGTCTGAGACCAACGCCTACGCCGCCATCTGGTGGTTAACCAACGCCACAGCAGCCACAGCAGACACGAAGCGAGTCGACGAGGGGCCTGACCTGCATCGGGAAGCCCGGCATGGGCGGCAGGAGGGAAGCCGATTGGCCGACGGCCTCGGGGCCGCTCTCCATCCGGTTCTGGTTTGGCAGCTGCAGAGATAAAGCGGAGGAGAGAGCAGACTGACATCCCACGTTCCACCACAGAGGTCAAAGGTCACACACGGCATCGGTTCAGCCTCTGCTGCTGCAGGAATGACGTCGTCTCGGACCGGCTGATGGAATTTTTCTTTTTAAAGCAAGCTGAGATGTGGAAGTTCAAAGCTTTTTTTTTTTTGTTGTTGCCAAATATCACGTCAAAATCCTTCGTTTTTGTACTTCTTCCTCAAGAGGAACGCGCTCCATTGATGAAACACTCGTCAGGCGATTTGTAAAATGAGCTGGAGATGATTACAGGTGATTATTAGATGCTTCATTTTACTAAAGTTCTTACCATACAAGGCATAAAAGACTAAAACTCGACTGTGATGATGACGGACGATGAAGGGACTACATTGAGGGGGTTGAGGGGGCGGGGTTTGAGGCAGAAGACAGGGCTACATACAAATATGTTTGGTCCGGGAGCAGTGCTAAGAGGGCCGGCCAAGGCCCGGAAGAAATCAGGAGGCTTAGAAAAGACGAGCTCCTCCTCCTCCTCAAAATCTGCTAGAGTTTTTAACAGGTCGGGAGGTAGAAGAGGCGAGCGCTTGTTGTCCTATTGAGAGACGGAAGCAGCGAGAAAGAGGGGAGCGGGAAAACAGCCAGAAGAGGAGAGGAAAAAGAAGAGGGGGAAAAAGAAGGCAAGCCGGTGAGACAGAGGCGGAAAGAAGGAAAGTTAAAGCCTGCAAGCCGAACACGGATCAGTTCACGTCTCCTAATCAATAACCTGAGGGAAGACCCGCCTTCGATATGTGGCTCAACTTCCTGTAGACCCCCCCCCCCCCCCCCGCTGTTAAAGCCAACAAACGGCCATCAACAAAGAGGACGGGCGACCGGAGCCGAACGCTGACAGAGGGAGAGAGAGAGAGAACCGCATCGTTACCTCAAAGGGGGGTCCCCGGGGCCCGGCGGAGGGGTCCTGCTCAGGACAGATGCCCCCCGGCGGGGGCCTCTTCATCCTGTCTGCCATCAAAGCCAGGCTGTCCCCCCCCATCCTGTAGGAGGGCTCCCAGTAGAAGTCCTGCACCTTGACGCCGGCGTACTTGACCTTCTTGTCGAGGTTGGGTGGCGGCGGCGGCTGATGCTCGTACAGCTTCAGGGGCTCCTGGGCCGACATGTAAAAGGCCGGCTGCTGCTGGGGCTGCTTCAGGGACATCTGTAAAGGAGACATCTTCTGCAGAGACGCCTGAGCCTGGTTCCACATCTGGGCCGGCTGGTCCTGGACCTGCATGTACTGCTGGGGGGGGGGGGGGGGGGGGCAAACGTCAATGGCCTTTCCTGCCCTGGGTTTTGCCTGTCAGGCGGGTTCCGGCGAGTCCACTGACCTGCTGCAGCCCCGGGTGGTGAGGCGGACTCTTCCCCATCGTGACCTGCTGGACCGGTTTGGTGGGAGACTGAACCTGCAGCTGCAGAGCCTGCTGGGGGGGCGGCTGGTTCTGAGGGGGGCCCTGACCCGGGCAGGGGCCGGAGGGTCTTTGCTGACTGTAGGGAATGTGAGACTGCTTGCCGGCCTGGGTGTGGAGGAAAGGTCCGGGGACGGGAACGCCGGTGGAGAGGGCGAAGCCCTGCAGGCCCGGGAACGCCACGGCGGGGGGGATCACGTAGGCCGGCGGGGGGAAACCTGCGGAGGAGGAACGTTTACAACATTCGTACTTTCCGTTTTTGCCGATCCGCGGGGCCGTCCTCTGTCCTCGCCGTGCGTACCGGGCCTGCTGGGCAGCGGCGGGAAGGCGCCGTGGTGATGGATGGGAATGAACTGGGAGGAGCAGCTGGTTTGGGTCGGAGTGACCGGAGTCTTCTTCGCTTCGGACACCGGCGTGTTCCTCAGCTCCGCCTGCGCCTTCACCTGAACGGGAGGGGGGGGGGGGGTCATTCAGACGTCCGAACGACGCAGAGGTCGTTTCAGATCAAGGTCGAACGCCCCACACCTGTTTTCCGGCGTCCGGACTTTTGTCGAGGCCGGCTTTCTTCAGCTCGCTCTTCCTCTTGCCGTCCCTCTTCAGGTCCACTTTCCCGGGGGCCCCGTTGCCCTTGGTGAAATCTCGCCGCTCCTTGCCGCCGTCCTTCAGGTGATGGTTTCTCGACGCCTCGCGGCTCTGCTCTCGGGGTTTGATGTTCTCCTTGGACGTGGCGGGGGGCCGGTCGCCGCCGTCGGGCCACGAGCTCTGAGTCTTCCCCGCCGGCTTCACGCCCGTGTAGCCGCCATCGACGGGCATCTGCTCGCCGTTGGAGGACTCCTGCAGCACCGGCGGCGGCGCCGCCTCCTCCTGCGGCTCGTCAATGGCCTGCTCTGGAATGTCGGTGATGAAGACGAGGAGGCCGTCTTCGCTCACTCTGCACTGGATCAGCCTGCGGGGGGGGAGGGGGGACGGACAGAACGCAATGCAATGACTGGCGGCGGACGCCCGTTCTGGAAGCGGACGCCGGACGAGCGCTCGCTCACCCCGGCTGGTTGTCGGCCACCCATTTGCCCAGACCGACGAGTCTCTGGTGTCGGGTGTGGACCGGCAGGCCGTCCCGGTCCACCGCGATTCCCTGATGTCCTCTCGTGAAGTCCAGGGACCTGAAAGAGACACAGAGGATCCGTCAGCGTCCCCGTCGCGGCTGAACGGCCGTCCTTCCTGCCGAGCGAAGGCGAGCGGTACCTGAGGGCGGGCCGGAGCGCCAAGAAGCCCTGCAGCTCAAACTCTTCCGGCAGAGGCGTCGCTGAGGACGAAGACAAAGACAAAGCAACGCGTCCATTAAGACACCGGACCGGTCAGCATCCACGTGGGGCCGCACGCGCCTCACCCGAGAAGCACGCCACGTCGTCCTCTTTGGGCTGGAAGCTGTTCAGGATGGAGACCAGCCAGGGCCAGATCCTGAGAGACGGGAGGGAAGACGAGTTAAGAGGCGGAGCCGGATCCCCGACAGCCAATCGTCTCCGTCGTCGACGGACAGACTCACCGCTGCCTCTTGTCGACGGCGGCGTCGCGGAAGATGCTGGATCTCAGCTTCAGCCAGTCGAGAGAAACCTTGATGGCGGGCAGGGGACACTCCCCCATGATCTCCTCCCCCCGGTTCTTGTTGAGCAGAGCGCGGCTGAACATGACACCCAGGAAGGACACTGGCGGGACAGGAAGTGAAGCCCAAATGAGCAACCCGGACGGAACGTTTAAGGCTCATGAACAAAATCGGTTTCAAAAGTGCGTCCGGCATCAATTCAACCACAAGAGGGCAGCGAAGACGACGGTTCTGCGTCAGCGAGCGGTTCTCACTGAAGAGTCCGAGCTGCTGGAACCAGACGATCTGCTGCTCGCCGCTGTAGCTCTGCTCGCCGCCGTCGGCCGTCAGGTCTCTGAGGTGGTGGAGCTCAAACAGGTTGATGACCGTGATGTGGACGAGCTGCTGAGAGCTGAAGGCCTTCTGCAAGGTCAGCCTCTGCACGCGCACGCACACGCACACACACACACACACACACACACACACACACACACGTCATTGCAACACAACAGCCGGCAGGAATGAGGCGACGGGAAGTCGTCTTTGATCTACCTGAAACTGCTCCTCCAGTTTCTCCCTCAGAGTGTCGAGTTTATCCAGACTCTTGCTCAGGTAGACGTGACCGTGAAACTTGATGAAGGCCCTGATGAAATCCGACACGCTCCACTTGGTTTTCACCTCGTCGCGGCTGCAGAGGGGACAGGAGGAGAACGTTCGCGTCCCCCGGACGCACAGCGGGACGTTTAGGTCTCAGCCTTTGTGTGATTCCGAGTCAACGGCGAAGGAACGGCCCTTCGTTTAGCGGAAGCTAACCCCGCGCTAACCCCGCGTACCTCTCCAGAGCCTTGGACAGCGCCTTCTGCAGGTTGGTGGAGGCCGCCGGGAACGGGAACTTGACTGCGATGCTGCGGCAGTAGTAGAAGACGGTGGTGAGGTGGTCTCCTTTCGAAGACGCCAGGATGGCTAGCTGGTTGTACGGCTGACCTGAAAGGGGATCGCAGAGGAAACTCAAACCACACAAACTACAAACATGGCTGCCCCGGGGAAAACCCTGCCCCCCCCCATCTCAGAGTTGAAAGGAGGAAACATTTCACATGATGGGAGGGGCTCGGGCTCGGGTCCAGATCGTTAAACGTGGTTCCAGCGATCGGGACAATCACAGGCTTTAGCCTAGCTTAGCATCGTCTTCAGGAGGACAGCGGGACTCGCAGCTGTTAGAACACCGAGTGTCCTCACCGTTTGACGGGACCAGCTGAGCTGCGTGTCGGTAGTACGATTCTGCCTGGCTGGTCTGGTTACGATAACGCGCTGGAAGAGAAACGAGAAGGGGGGGGTGAGTCCCGCACGCCTGACGCCCGAGAGCCCTGCAGGCGCCGGCGCGTCTCACCTATGTCTCCCAGGTGGACGAGGCAGTGCTGGCAGATGTAGGAGCAGGAGCTGGGCTGCGGGGTGACGATGGCGCCGGTGCCGATCTGCTTATTGCTGATGATGCCGAGCTGGGACGACTTGACCCGACAGGGCAGGTCCACGTTGAACACGGTGCACAGCTCCTGCAGCAACTGGAGACGGAAGAGCCCGAGGTCACGCCAGATCTTTGACCCTTGCCCCTCCCCTCGACAAAGTTCAGAGGACACTGATTTTGGTGGCGTTTGTTAAATAAAAGCAGAATGCTTGAAGGAGGTTTGACGATGCTACGGGACTGTAAACGGTCTGCTGCTAACGCTAATCGTTGCTGCAGTACCTGCGTGTAGAAACCGCTAGCAGCCTCCAGAAACAGCGACAGGTTGGCCTGGACGTCACCGCGGTTGGGGTTGGCCCGGTTCTTAGCCTGGCTCTGCAGCGTGGTGATCTGGTTCTTAAAGGCATGATTCCACCTGGAGACAAACACAAACCCACCAGAGACCCCGCACGGCTGACTTCAGAACCCCGACGCCACACAGATCCGTTAGCGGCGCGGTTTCAGGCGGAGCAGCTTACAGGTCCTGCTCCACTTTCTTGTCCAAAGCATATTCCAGGTCCGTCACCAGCATCTTCTGGTACAGGTCCTGCAGCGCCTGTCGAGCCGTCCACACCTCTGCCGCACCCAGCTTCGAATCTGAAGAGGAAAGGGACGTCTGACCAACTACGGCGCGCCGTCAAGCCCCACCCACAATAGACCACCAACAGGAACACAAACAACAAAGCTACCACCGTTATGACAAGGATCCAGGTGGGGAAAGCAAAGCTTGTGGAATGTTAAGACTGATTTTCAAGAGGTCGATATTATTGCAGAGTTTATTTAAATAGCTGTCTTATTTTCTCTTTTTAAAGCATCACCAAGTGAGATAATTTCTCTGCTTTATTACACTCAAACTGGCAAATATTTAATATCTGTTCTCACCCAGTGACATCCGAAACATAGACAGGCAATGCCTACTGTGCAAAAAAAAAAAAACTTAAAAAAACAACAACAATCACATGGAAGCGGATCTTTTTCAGGCTGATTTAGGAGACGTAAATATGCCGCATCCAATTCGTGCTGATGATCAGAAAAAGGATTGTTTTGCAGTAGATTGAATGTGTGAATGACAGAGCGGCCCGTTGATTGTAGGTGTGTGATCGACCTGATGGCGCTGACCTACCTGTCATGTCAGCCTTCAGGGCCTCTGCCTGTCTGCTCGGATGTAAACAGAGAGGAGGCGGTTAGATAGTTCAAAGGGAGACACGAGCACGCAGCATGCTAACAACAACATGGCTTCCTCACCGAGCCGACTGCGCCCGAACTCGAGACAGAAACCCGAAACGTGACGTCTCGGACACTCTTCACGAATACATTTAAGTCACATCGCGTAAACTATACTCTGGATCCACAGTAAGACAAACGATTCGGCTAACGCCGCAAACAACCGCTCGGCTAGCTAACGTCAACAGCCACCGCCCGCGCGTTTACTTCATCTATTTAAACGAACTCAAACCATCAACCAGATGTGAAAATAGCTGAAGCAAAAATAACCCAAACCACATTTAACACGGAGCAGCATCAGGTCGCCTCTGCTAGCCTGACACACGCAGAAAGAAGCCAGTAAGCTAAAGCTAACTAGCAACGTCTGTGGCAGGTAAACACAAATCTAACGTTAGAATCACAGTAAACATTAAATACAGATATAGGATGCAACAATGACCAACATTTGACTAGCGCTGGCTTGTTTGTTGATATGATGAGCTAGCTAGCGCCAACATAGTAAGGGGGTGGTCCACAAACCAGCTAGCTTTAGCGTTAGCTGCCGAACAAAACAATCCACCCGCTGGTTTAACATATCGGGAAATGGTAACTCCTGTAACGCCAGCGGGGCGGCCATATGAAACCGACGCGCTCTCACCGTAGATACTGGGCGCAGAGGTTCATCCTGCCGGATCGCCAGTCTGTCAGACAACGACTGGTCCAGAAGCTAACGCTTCTCCCGGCGCCATATTGTTTCTGTCTGACCCACACAGAGGGCCTGGAGTGGGAGGAGCTGAAGAAGAGGCGGGGGGGAAGAAAAAACGAAGGCGAAGAAGAAGAAAACGAAGAAGGTGTAGAAGAAGAAGAAGAAGAAGAAATGTGTTTTGATTTTTGTCATTGTAATTATTTAAAATATATAAACATGAAAAAAAATACATTAACAAAAAAAGAACTGCAAAGTATTTATTAATAAGTCAATAAAACATTTCCCACAGCTAAAATTAATTTCAATATGGATCTAAATATAGTAGGGTTATTTCTTTACTGACGACAATATCTAATGTTTATAGTGTATTTAATTTTTTCAAATTAAAATATATTCTAAATTCCCACATTTTGTAACCCTTGAACGCCTCCTGTGTCTTAAATGAATAAATAAATGTCCATAGAAAATCAGCTGATGCAAATGAGTTACAGACTAAAAATACAATTCATCACATCGTTTCTTTTTATTTCATTTTATTAAAGGAAGCAAAAATCATCGATTTACATTTACATCTGACTGACTGAGCTGAAGTGATTAATAACGATACTAATAACGATGAATCGACTGTCACGTCGTCGTGCCTCTTTAACGGACTGACGCTGCTTCCTGCCGCAGACGCCCCGACCTCGCCTCGCTCTCTCTTTCTGCGGCGGCCGCCTGCTTCCAAAACAGCCGACGATCCGGGACCAATAGAGACGCACAGCACCGGGACCGGGACCGGACCGGGGACACGCGGAAAAACGTAAAATGACAGAAGCGACCAAAACCCACGTCATCCTGCGTCCTGTGGGAGCTTCAACCCCATCACCAAGGGACACATTCATATGTTCGGTGAGCGTCGGGGGGGGGGGGGGGGGGGGGGTGTTATTCTCCAATAAAAAATAAGGATAATCAATAATAACGTCTCATATCTGAGCGACCTAATGAACGTGTGTTTGTGGAGCTGTCCGGTTCCGCGGTGCTGAATCCGGGTGGAGGCCGCGCGGCGTGTGGCGCAGCCCCAAAACAAGCCTCCATAGCGGGATGGATCCTCCAGAGATCCCGGCTTATTTTAAAGAATCATCCCACATCGATTTAACTTTGTGGTTTATTGGACTTGAAGTACTAATAATAATAATAATGTAGGTCAAAATAATTAGCTTCTGAAAAGCGTATACAGAGTAATGTATAAAGATAATCTTGTAAATCCCGTCTACAGGATTCGGGTTATTCCTTTCAGCGTGGACCGAAGCAGAATTTAATCTCGCTTTGTGTTTCTTTCTTGTGCTCTCAGAAAAAGCCAGAGAGTATCTCCACACAACGGGCCGCTTCATCGTGATCGGAGGAATCGTCTCGCCGGTTCACGACTCCTATGGAAAACCCGTAAGTCAGGAGAAATGGCGCGTTGGCACGTTAGCGGCCGTGCCCGGCGGCGTCCTACATGCTGCTGCTGCTGTTTTCCTGCGAGACCTGAGGAAGCTCTTGTCCTACTTTCACTCTGCCTCGATGGAGATGAATAATAGATGCTGCAGGAACGCCGTTTCAGCTGCAGCACAGAATCCACGCCGTTGGTTTCAACAAGCTCGACGCTTGTGATTACGCTGATTAAGGGTGGAGATCGTTCACAAAACACAAGATGTTTGGTGCATTTCGACGTTACAAAGTAAAACCATGATAATTAGCAGCGTCTTTACGGGTCACATGTTGCACGTTTTGTCTGTATTAGTGATGTAGTAATAGTTTTAGTACTAGTAATAGTATTTATGAATAGTATCTTGTTAAATTAATTATCTCATAAAGGATGTTATGACTTCAGCCTTTCATAACAAATGTATTATTTGATTATTGGCTTCCTGTGTGTGTGTGTGTGTGTGTGCGTGCGTGTGTGTGTGTGTGTGTGTGTGTGCGCGCGCAGGGCTTAGTGCCCAGCAGACATCGTCTCACCATGTGTCAGCTGGCTGTCCAGTCCTCTGATTGGATCAGGTGAGACACTTTTCATGGAACTCGGTCATGATATTATGGGATGCTGTGGATTCAGTGTGAATCCAGCAGGGTGCTCGTCCAACACGTCCGGTGTGTGTGTGTGTGTGTGTGTGTGTGTGTGTGTGTGCGTGTGTGTGTGTGTGTGTGTGTGTGTGTGTGTGTGTGCGTGTGCGTGTACGTGTGTGCAGGGTGGACCCCTGGGAGTGTTACCAGGACACCTGGCAGACGACCTGCAGCGTGCTGGAGCATCACCGCGACCTGATGAAGGTCAGGACTTCTTCTTCTTCTTCTTCTTCCTCTTATCCGGGGTCAGCTTGTGGTGGCAGTGGGAGAATCGTGGTATTCCGGATGGCTCCCTACCCAGCAGCACTTTCCAGCTTCCTCCTGAGGGATTCTGAGGCATTCCCATTCGAGATTAGATCAAAGCGACATCGTATAATCAGAGAATCTGGAAGCCTCCTGCTCACAGCTAAAGATATTTCTATCGGCGCTTTTAGACATTAGTTGAAACTGGACACCTCGGTGTATGCAGATGTTGCTATGGAAACTAGAATCACACTTCTTGCGTGTGCATGTGTGTGTATATGGGAAGAATCTTTTTGAAAAGGGTTGATCGAGGTGGTTTTATTCCTCAGAGAGTCACCGGCTGCATTCTGTCCAACGTCAACACGCCATCATCGACTCCTGTGATTGGTCAGCCGCAGAACAAGACTCCGCCCATCCACCAGAACCACAGCAACATTAATCACAAGCCCACGTCCAGTGAGTCGTCCCGCATTCGTCTTTTATCGCGCTCTGAATGCCGAAGTGTCCTCGTGACCCAATGACCCCCCCCCCCCCCCCCCCCCGTCCTCTTTGCTTCTCTGCTCAGTCAAACTGTGGGGGAAGGTCAGCGAGAATTTGGGTAAGATCTGCTGCGTCCGGCCTCACATCGAACGCTTCACCTTCATCGGTAAGTAGACGCCCACGGAGGTACAGACGCAGCCAGAGAGGAGGCAAAGTAAATAAACACGGACGGAATTTGAGGTTTAATCAATCCTGGTTAAACATCTGCCGAGCCGAGTCTTCGTACAGGCGCAGCCGGGATTGTGATGCTGAATTCGAGGTTTCGTTTCAGATGAAAACGCTAACTTGGGGCCTGCGATGAGGTACGAGGAGATCGGTGAGTTGTCTCCTCGTCATCTGAACGAGATCAGACATGCGTGTTGCGTGTCCTTCTGTTGCGTCCCACTGTCCGGTAAACGTGTCGTTTACTGAGGACGCGCCTCTCCCCCCCCCCCCCCCCCCCCCCCCGCCTGTTTGCTGTCTGTAGAGTTACGCATCTTGCTCCTGTGTGGCAGCGATCTTCTGGAGTCGTTCTGCATCCCTGGCCTGTGGAAGGACAGTGATGTAAGCACCCACTGCAGCCTCCCCCCCCCCCCCCCCCCACTGCAGCCCACCCAGCGGTAGAACTGTGCACCCTTTAAACCTGCCCCAGACCTGATAATGGAAACACCATCCGAAAGAGCATGTAGTGGGATTCTTCTCTAACAAGCAAGCGCCAGGCTAATTGGAATGCTAGCTGTTAGCAGTAGAGAATAAGAAAGGACCTTTTTTTTTGTTCCGTCTCCCTTATGTTACTGGGGGGGGGTATTGTTATAGAGTTTGTATCGTAGAGTGCTAACTGTTAGCATTCGAGCTAGCTGGTAACATTTGCACCAGCTTGTGGCCAGTTAGCTAACTGAGTCATAATGCTAACGTGCTTGTTTGCTCAACACAGATGGTTTCTGATTTATCTCTTATTAGCATGATCCCCAAAGCTGAGCTGTTGCTGCCATAAAATTGCTGGGGGGTGGGGGCGGGGGGGGAGGGGGGGGGGGGCTCCTCAGGTGAGGAGCAAATCCACTCAGAGAGCGTCCAATGAGCTGACCGGAGGTCGTCCTGTGGTTTCAGATGGAGGTGATCGTGGGGGATTTTGGGATCGTGGTGGTTCCTCGCGATGGAGCTGACACCGAGAGGATCATGAATCATTCTTCCATTCTCCGCAAGTTCAAGGTCGGAAAACAAAACATTCCTGAAATACTTCAAATACGTTCTGACCTCCTGACCCTGAGAGAAAAACGTTGATGCAGGACAACATCCTGGTGGCGAAAGACGCAACGAACCACCCGATGTCCATCGTCAGCTCAACCAAGAGCAGGTCGAGATGAGCTTTTCACTTCCCACATTAGTCCTGTGTCAGAAACGAATTTACCACAAACTAATCGAACGTTTGGCCCCTCCCCTTCAGGCTGGCCCTGCAGCATGGAGACGGCCATGTTGTGGACTACCTGTATCAGCCCGTCATTGATTACATCCTGCAGAGTCAACTGTACATCAACGCTTCGGGGTAGTGACCCATGAGAACCGGACCACAAGGCGGGGCTACCTACAAACACCGGCTTCTATATACATGTAGCCCCCCCCCCCCCCCCCCACCTTCCTTCTGTCGTCTGTGTCAAACATACAGTATACTCTTCTTTAAGCTGTTGTTTCCCAGCAGGAACATTCGTGTCCCTCCATCTGTCCTGGGGCCCTGCAGAGGTGACAGCAGTGTCTTATTGTTGTCCGTCTTTGGTAATGTTTGGTGGACGCATGACATGCTACTCTGGGCACGCTCTGTGCAGCAATGGCAGATGGGAAATACGCCTGCGTCATGGCGGTTAGTGTCAAGTCCACGGGGGGTTTTGGGGCCTCAGGCACTGACAACTCAGATCAATTTTCTCACGTCAAAAATCAAAATCAACAACTCATAAGATCAGACGTGATTTGCTAAGCTCTGCTGGCTCTGGAACATCAGGCCGAGGCTAAAAATAAGATTACAGATGATGACGATGACGATGACGATGACGATGACGATGATGAGCAGTGTTGCTGTGAAGTGTGTCCGCTTGTTTTTCTTTCTTTGTGTGCTCCTGCTAGATCTTCTTAGACTGCATGCGTAGACAGTTTGGTTCTGGCATGAAACGTTTATCCATGTAGTAAAATAGGATTCGTTGTGAATGTATTTAGAAACAAACCAAAAAAAACACACAAAAAGTAAATATATATATAAATATATAAATACCGTGGGGATCGGCATCGCCCGAGTCTTTCTAGTCACTGAATGTACAGACCTGCACCGAAGAACGTCTCAACGTGAAATGAACATTTGTTGGTTTATTCATGTTCACTGTGAGTGTGTGTGTGTGTAACTGTGAGTGTGTGTGTGTGTGTGTGTGTGTGTCTGAAACATAGCTAGATAAGGTCCTTATTTCCTGTATTAATTATTCTATTATTCTGAAGCCCTGACTTCTTTTGATTGTAAACTGTGATGCACTCTTAAAGGCTGACGTGTGGTTTCTAATGTGAGAAATCCTGGTTTTATTCACAGACACGATGAATAATGAGACTCAAACCCGTTGTAGTTCAGCCACTTTTATTTAACAGCTGCTTCAAGACATAAATACTTCTGCTGGCCGCCGCCGTAGCGACTCGAGCATGGTTTAAAAAGATTAGATCTGATGTACTGTATGTACACTTATAAATAAAATACTTTAAACATTCACATACGTCCGTATCAGGAATACAAACACAGAAATACAGGTAAAAGTTAGATATGTAAATATGTGTAATTTTATGCTAGTATGCTAATAACCAGCCTGGTTATGTAAAAAAAAAAAAAAAAAAATCATTAGTTCAAGGCTCATAATCCATCAGGTACAAAGTAAGTTCAACCAATCAGAATGTATCTCTCATTCCCTTTGAAAGGCAGGTGTGTCCACCTGCATCAGCCATGTTTAACTGAGGAGGAGGAGGAGGAGGAAGGCTATGCATCACGATGCATCCCTATGGCAGCGATCAGTGAAACGATCTTTCTGATTAATAGCTGATCGGATGCACGTGGATCACGTGCATCCGATCAGTAATGAGAAAAACATTGATCGCATCGCCTGGATCCAAGCCGTAAATGTGTCTGCAACATTTACCCACAAGGCACGGCAGCTCAACAACATCAGATAGCGGCGGCGACGCACGGCCGTGCGGCCTGGTAGAAGTTAAATCATGGACTGTACAACAAAGGTCCCGAAGGCTGAAGCTCAACCAACGCCAGCTTCAGGGATCCTCATCGGGCGGGCTGATGAGGCATCTGGTGGGGACGACCTTCAGGATGTCTTCCAAGTTAGCGATGTCGCCGAGGATGGCGTCGATGTCGCGGTTGATGCCGAGCAGCCGCCGCCGCTGCGCCGCCTCCTTCTCCTCGGCGTCGCTGAGACGAGGTCTGAGACTTTTAGCCACGTCTTTCTGAGCGTTGGCGAGGCTGTCCTCCACCTGCTTCAGGTGCTTTTCGTCAACAGCGTCAGTCCGGTCTGATGAGAAGAACAGCAGCAGCCGGTTCAATTCATTCCTCGACCGCGGCGCATGCTATTAGCTTAGCGGTTACAGCTTCTCTGCATCAATGTTTTTTAAAAAAAAAACTCAGTTTGGGCTCCTCTGGAAAGTGGAAGTGACTATGAAACTTCAACCGACATCAAAAAGGAGACGGGAGAGCGACTGCGTTTGGATTTTCTGCTTGAACTGTCCCTTTAAAACGGTTCCGTAATTAAATGCCGACCTTTACTCTGCTCGTGTCCCGCCTGTCCTCTACTCGTGCCCCGCCTGCCCTCTGCTCGTGTCCCGCCTGTCCTCTGCTCGTGTCCCGCCTGTCCTCTGCTCATGTCCCGCCTGTCCTCTACTCGTGCCCCGCCTGTCCTCTGCTCGTGTCCCGCCTGTCCTCTGCTCGTGTCCCGCCTGTCCTCTGCTCGTGTCCCGCCTGTCCTCTGCTCAGTGAAGGTTCTATACTCACCCATGTTGGCGAGCAGAGCGCTGACGTCTCTCAGCGTTTTCCCCACAGCGTCCCTGGCCTGGTTGGCAGTGGCGAAAGCCCCCGACGCTCCAGCAGCAGCCTGCGGGAGAAACGTTCAGACCCACCGACTCCATCCAACTCTTTTAACCCTTTCACCGTCACTGTCCGGGCAGGTTCACCTCCTCGGCGTCGGCCTCCAGCCTCCGGGCAGTGTCCAGCGCTGCGTTCAGGGACCCAGAAGCAGCGGCCGCCTTTGTTTTCATGTTTTTCGCCTCCCGGTTCAGATTGTGGCCGTCTTTCAGAAGACCGGCGTGAGGTGGCAGGGATCCGAAGGTTGCCTGAGGGACACCACGCCCGTCAGCGTTCCCTCCGTGTTCTGCTCATTGTGCAAGACTCTGGCGGCCGGCTGTTACCTCCAGACTGGTGACGAGAATTTCCAGAGCAATAGCTGCAGTCAGCGCGCTGTTGTAGTCGAGAGACGCGTCTCTCAGGTGGGACAGCTCCTCGTCGTTGTCTCCGACGGCCTGCTGGATGGTGGCGTTGATGCCGGGTAGGCGCTTGATGGCGCCGTCGGCCAGCGCTTTGCTGCTGTTGATCTGTTTGTCAAACCCTGAGGAGGAAGACGAAGGCGTCAGTCTTTCGCCAAGCGCAAAGCAAAGCCACTTCAGTCAGTCTGTCCACCTCTCAGCGCCTTCAGGGCGTCGTCCAACTCGTCCGCGTTGCTGCCGACGCTTTGGAGAGCCTCGTCAACGTCGGCCTTGGCGATTTCGGCTCGGTCCGCCAACTCGTTGAACTTCTGCAGGTGGACAGGTGAGCAAAAATTAAGCTACTTCATCCTTTTCCGCTGCAGGAGAATGTCTGGATACCCATAATCCCCCAGTACCTGCTGTGCAGCCTGGCCCTTAGCCAGCATGTCCTGAACGGCACCCTTGTCCCGCTGCACTCCGTCCCACAGCACCTCAAAGCCCGATATACTCTGGTTCACCGCCTCCTCCAGACCGTCCATCCTGGAAGCCAAAGCGTCCGCCCCTTCCTGTCCACGAAGGGAGAATTTGAAGGCTTCAGTCGGCCTTCTACGAACGGACAACGTGCTACAAGGGTGACGCTTGCCTTCAGGGACGATGGCAGGTCTCGCTCCATGTTTGCGATGTCTTTCAGCATGCCTCCCGCCATTTTGCTCTCATCCCTGGCTTCGTCGCTTAACCGGGTCGCCTGGTTCTCCAAGGACTTCGCTTGGGCCGACGTCCGATCGTACCTGGACATCGTCAACAAAGAGTCATGACGCCATCAGGTCCCCGCTGACTCCCAGAGAGACTCAGACTCACATGGTTTTCAGATCCCCGATCAGTTCTTTGACTTTATTCTCTCCGCTCATGAGCGTCCGGACCAGAGCCAGACTCTTCTCCGAGTCGCTGAGCGCGTCGGCGGCGCTTCTCTCCACGGCGTCGGCTTTTGTCTGATGTCTGTCGAGCGGGTAAGAGAGGAAATACAACATCAAAGGAATCCGGTTTTCAAGTGACACCGTGACGGGAGTAGAGTCCAATGGGCGCCAACCTTTCAGACAGATTGGTTGCCGTGTCCACCAGGGAGGAGAGGGGATCCCGACCCACCGGAGCGTCGCTGAGGGGAATATTCTGAAGGGAGAAAAGCCAAACGATCAAGCACCAATTTGCCCCCCCCCCCTTGAGGGGGAGGATGTGACTATCCTTCGTTAACCAGGTTTCTGATTGTACGTTCACGACAGCGAATATCTCACGACTGATTTGAGGTCCCTTTTGGCTCTGTCCAGATCGCTTTTCATCATCTTCATCAGCGTCTGGACCTCCTCCACCTTCGCCTTGTACATCCGCTGCCGTTCCGCGACGTTGTCTGCGGCGTCCGCGACGTCTCGGACGTTCTGGCCCTCGTCCTGCTGACTCTTGCTGATGGACGCCAGACGCCGCTGCAGCCTCTTCTCCAGCTCTGTGGGGAAACGGGAGGCCGTCAGCGTCAGGCTCATCCCGTCGCCCTCTCCTGACCGAAGGAAGAGTCGCGTCACCCGACAGAAGATCGGCGCCGTCCTGCAGATCGTCCACCAGGTCCTCCAGCGCCGTCAGGGCAGCCTCCGTCTCCGGCCTGCTGGCAGGTTTCGGACCCCCGCCTTTGATCAGGGTCTGCAGCTCCTTCAGCTTGGCAGCGTAAGCCTCCATCTGAATCAGCGCCAGAGAAGTTCGTTTAATCCTGAGGGCAAAGGATCCTCAGGACGTCACGCGGGGTTTTGTTTTTTCGCCGCCGTACCTTCGTCTTGATGGGGCCGAAGCAGGCGGGACAGTTGGACCTTTGGCACCGGAGACCCTCGAAGCCCGGTCGGCACCGGCAGTGACCCACATCGTCGCACTGTATGGACTCAGAGCGCTGAACGTCGCAGTCGCATGCTGGTGCATCAAACAAGACAGGAAATGGTTAGTTTTAGATACAGGAAGAGGAAGTACCGCCCCCCTGGAAAAACAGGGGGGAGGTAACAGGAAGTAGAGACACATCAGAGCGCTGGATAGTTTGCTACATTTACTCAGTAATCGTCAACAGATGAAGGGTCCTGACTGAATCGCTCTTACGCTTGCAGGCGTCGGAGGCGCGGCCGCGGTAGGAGCCTCGCACGCACGCCTCACAGCTCCGCCCCTTCGTGTTGTTCACACACTTCAGACATTCGCCGCTACGGCGATCGCAGCTTCCCGCCACGCTCAGGTCAATGTGGCCGTTGCAACTGCAGGGCCTGCAGGGTCGCTGTGGTCCGGCGCCCCCTGCTGGGTCTCCGTAAAAGCCCTCCTGACAGGCGTCGCAGCGGGGACCTGGGGGCCAGCGGGGACTCGTCATTCATTGCTCTTGATTTTTTTAAAAGATGAAATAAAATGGTTTGCTATCTGTTGGATCCAACTATAAACAATCATACCTGTAGTCCCGGTTGGGCAGCGATCACATCGGGGCTCCGGGGCTCCCGCAGCCAGCGAGCAGGACACCCCGTCTGGACAGGGGCACTTCACGCAGGTGCGAGGCTGCCGAGGGTGGCGGTAAAACCCCTCCGAGCAGATCGACTCCCCGGTGGTCTCGTCGGCGGAGTAGCAGTCCCCGGTGGTCGCGTCGCAGCTGCCCCCCCTGCAGTTGCACGGCTGGCAGGCGCTGAAGGCGCCGTCTGCCGGGACCGACCGCCTGAAGCCAGCCGAGCATCGCTCACAGAACGCGCCCTCGTAGCCCAACGGGCAGCTGCAGGTCCGAACCCAGTCGGCCGGGACCCCGTCCCCGGGCTGAGCCGACACCAGCCGCACGTTGTCAAGGTAACCACGTCCTAAAGAGATGGTTCAAGTCGTCAAAATGATCATCACCCTCATTTGCATTTGATTTTCTGAAGGGAAGAAACGAGATTAGAAGACGTCGAACCGTCTTCTCCGTATGTGGTCCGGATCTTGAGGGCGGTGAGGTTCTGGAGGAGAGTCTGGAACTGGAACGGGGAGAGCTGTGGACTCCACTTGCTGCCAGGACGCTCGTCCAGCCTGTTAACGAGACGGACGGTGGGATTCAGATGGACTGAGGTCTTCCCCTGGACTTTACTTCAGATTCAGAATGAAGTTTGGTTCTACCTATAGAACCTATAGTCATGATAATTAAAAAAAACCTTCTTAAAGTTAAGTTTAGAAAATGTCTTTTTTGCAACGATCTTCCTTTTCACCTCGCTAGAAACAGGCTTCCAATATTTATCTGTCTGCAGGTCGGTTTTCTGACCTGAAGCTGTAGTTGAACTTCTGTCCACAGGGGACGACAGAATGCAGGTGCCCCAGTGGGGCGGCGACGCGGAGACCGCCAGGACCCTCCAGGATCACGTCGTTGGTGGACGGGTGTCGCTCGCCTCGGTCCAGTCGCATCGAGAACGAAAGGTTCTGACCATAACTCAGTAGCTGGTTACCCAGGTAAGGAGCTGTGGGGGGGAAAGAGACACACCTGGTGAGAAAGGAAAGGAAAGGAAGAGTAGAGTAGAGAGTACAAGAGGCGGGGCTTGTCCTCACCTGGTGCAGACAGGTAAACAGGCAGGCTGCTTTTGGAGATCACCTCCAGGTCCTTGTACTTTGGCGACCAGCGGACGAGAATGTCGCCGGGGTCGAGGCCCTGCGACGACTCCGTCTTCCATCCGTCCTCACCTGAAAACACAACGCACCCGTCACCTCACGTCGGCAGCCCTCTGGAAGCTTTCATTTGGAAACAGACGTTACCATCTGTGAAGGTGGAGGTGACGGCGTGGACGGCGTAACCGGACTGCGCCGAGCAGCGGCTGCTGTGGCCGTAACAGAAACACGGGAAACTCCCGGAATCCTGCCGGATCCGCCGACTGGAGGCGAGACAGGAGACAGGAAGTTAGACCCAGACGCAGAAAAACTAGGATTCTGTTAATGGTATACATTTTTTAGAATAATTTCAAAATAAACTTCTGCAGAAGATTTGCAATTTAACTACGTTTCATACGTGATTCCTCCGGAGTAACGAGAGACGAGGGTTAATAATAAATTCAAGGATTGTATTTCTTCACCTGTTCGGGCAGCCGTTTGGTCCGATCGGGCCTCCTTGGCAGCGGTTGCACGTTTCCCCGGTGACGCCCTCTTTGCAGCTGCAGCGCCCCCTGCTGTCACACTTGGCACTGACAGAGCCTGGAGAGAAGAGACACGTCCAACACTGGAAGCAGATCTGAGCAGCATCTCGTACGCTGGGAGTCCCTCACCTGTTGGGTTGCAGCGACAGGGCGTGCAGCTCGGCCCCGCCCCTTCCAGGTAGAAGCCACCTTTGCAGCGCTCGCAGTGGCGGCCCTCAGAGTTTCCCCGACAGTCGACGCAGTGTAATCCCCAGGCGTCCCGAAGGCAGTACCGAGACCTCCCATTGCAGTTGCAGCGCGAAGTTGCTGAAAGAGAAGAAAGAGGTCAAAGGTCAAAGTCTCCCTCAGCTTTAGCCGTCATTGGAAACGTCTACAGAGCTGTGGTTTGTTCTCAAATCCCTGCAGACAAGTCACAGGAGTCCCCCCCAAACCAGCCGACGGTCCCTCCTGGAGACGGGGCTCAGATCGTCGAGCGTTAACGGAGATCCGGTGACACTTTTAAACATCGCTGCAATAAGGCTGCACCTTCATTTATTATAACGTTGGAGCAGGCTGCGACTTGTTTCGGCCGTTAGGGAATGAGTGGAAATGTTATACCCACAAAGACGCAGCGTTAAGCGCTTTAATGGCAGGCAGGGGGATCAACCTGAATTGACCTCCTGCGGAGCGGCTCCGGCGGAGGCTTGGAGAGTCAGAGTGGGACGTTAGTTAGCCTAGATGCTCATTTTCCGTCCTCCATAAAAAGTCAACGTGGCGTGAGCGTTGCAAAGATTCACAAGTACTTTGACTGGATGTTGCCGAACTGTTGGTTTGTGTCAGTCGTGAGTGTCCATGGAGCGACCTGGCGGAAAGAAATGCACTTTGCATCGCTCTTCTTCTTCTTCTTCTCCGTTTGAAGAAGAGAAGGGTGAATGCCGTTGCAGGACATATATGACGATATACTCAAAGGACCCTTTGATTCCCCCCCCCCACACACACACACTGACTAAATTAAGCACTCAGAGGAAGGTGAGGCTAGTTTAAGGTGCGCCTAATCGCTAACCACTCAGCCTCTGATTCAGGGATTCAGCTAGCGACAGCAGGCTAACAGCTCATTCACTGCGGTGATCGGCACTGACTCACTCCGAGTTTGTGAATGATGGTAGGATGACCTCAGCTAATCGAGTTTTTTATTGGACAGTGCCCGTCTGGGATCATTCTTCCCTTACATTAACAACAAATTACTGTCTGGACTATAACCATGACTCAGATTTAACTAGAAAAGCACTCGGAGGGAACAAACCTCCGCCGAGAAACAATTAAAAAAAAAAAAAAATAACCTGGTTGTATTTAAAAATGTTAAATCCTCATGCTGATCCGGATCTGGATTCACCAAACTCTTGAAATTGATGGAATATTATTATGATGGCAAAAACATTGATTTCAGCAGAAACATGAGCATCTGTCAAAGCTGAACCTTCTTTCCCACATCCTGTTGGAAATGTCATGAAGACCTCCTCCAGGAGAAACATCCAGAAAAAGCCAAAAGAGCACTTTAAGGTGCGTTTTTTTTTTTCTCCCTGGTGATCAAACAGGTGAGAGCGTATGATGTTTAAAAACTACAAAACAGGGACAGTCATGTACTCACAGTAGGAAGTGTGGGTCGCCTGGACGGCAAAAACCCCGGCCAGAAGTCCGCAGAGTGAAATCCAGCTGCTCCTCATGGTGTCTGTTAATCAGATCAAACCCCAAAGCGTCGGCTTTTAACTGGCCTCCCGCTGCAGGTTCGAACACGCCGCACATACTGGGACGCTCGCGTGTGATTCACACAGGGCTCACTCACAGAGGACATGACTGACTGTGCGCCGGGACAGACCGGGGCGTGGTTCCCAACGCTTACTGGGAGACGTCAAAGAGGTTTTCACATAGGCAGACGTTCAAAATCTAATCAGTGTCGATGTGAGGTCAATCCTCAGAATCTGATTTACGCCACAGCTGGATGGAGTTCAGGTTCAACAGGGGCTAGATTGTACCAATAAAGCATATAAAAATAAAAATATCTCTAGATACTCCCAAACTTTGGATCCGTCTGGAGCAGACAGGATCTTGTTTGGAGGCTTGCGTTCTTTGACACACATGGAATGGACCAAACTCCAGTTACTTTTCTCCTGATTTCCATTTGCACCAGTAACGACATTGATTTGCTATAAAGTGTTCTGGTTGTGTTTTCTCGAACATCAAATCCGAGCCTGCAGGTCTGAAATCGCTCGGATTCCTGCCGAGGATTGTTTCCGACTGTAAACTGTATCCTGAGGCTCAAGTTATGACAGCCCCACCCTGAACCTCTCTCTCACACACACACACACACACACACAGTTACTCACCAACACACCTTATGATCCACCGCACGCACCGCGCCAATACCTGGTTGCACACAAACTTTCACGCTGCAAGACGTAACACACTCAAGCACGCCCAGCTTGTTCTTGTTGCCTTGCCAACTCCACGCCCTAAACACACACACACACACACACACACACACCGTCAACACCTGGATTACTTCTCGCTTTGTAGCAACACTAGTCTCAGCACTTTACTCATATCCGGTGCCACAAGATACACCGTTGAGATTATTGTACTTTGCTTGTGTACTTACTCTTAACTCTTGTCATAATTGTCAGGTTATAGATTATTGTAGGTTTTCACATTCAGGGGAATTATTTTCCCTTTGGTGGAAGATGGTGAAGGTGAAGGGTCCACATACCCGCTCCCTCAGTGAAGACCCGTGTTTGAATAGCGAGGCTCCAGGTGGGACACGCCTGGCTTTTATAAGTTAAAGGGAATGGGAGATCTTATTGTCACACGTATGAATAATATTAAAAAAAACCTCCGTAACAGAAATCTATGGCCATGAGATTATTCACCTCTGAACTGGTGAACATGCACTAAATAAACTTGTACCATGAACTTTAGACAATGAGCCTGAGATTGTTTAAATATAATTTGTAGTAAAGGTGAACTGTTTTAAACATAAAGAAATTTGCCATTAAAAATGAATAAACCTGTAGTCTAAAATCTACTTTTGCTTTACACCAGTCTAACAGAGCCAAAGTAAAACGTGATGCCCATTGAGCGCTGTCTGTTCCCCTTCCAGTCCAGCAGGTGGCGGTAAGTTCCGCTGCCGTCCCGACAATAAAGCTTCCGGTGGCGGTGCCACAACCGCGACATTCGGCTTCTCAGTGACCACAACAAACTGGTCTATGTTTTCTGGTTAATTGTGAGTACTTTAGCTTTTTACGTTTAGAAAACATTAAATGCTTTTATGACGGTTGACTTTAGCTACGAAGCTACTAATAAATATTTAAAGAGAAAGCGGGACAAGAAATAAGCAGCTCTATGTTATGCTAACGTTAGCATGGCTTTCACCCTTTAAAACAAAGCATGGGGCTAACGTTAGCATAACAAGCGTTCAAAGACCACTCGTTGATTCTGCTTCTGTTCGGAAGACTTTGTTTGATTTAAATTTCATGTGTACGTCGGAAGCTAACTTTAGCTCTTCGCTATTCCGATTGTTATATGCTTGCGAAGCTAAATAGGCGTGTATGCTAATGTTATCTGACTAAATGATAGAAGTGCCATTGTCAGTGTGATTTCCTGTCCAGTAAATATTGTGAATGACTTGTTAATGATTGAGTTCTCCCCCCCCCATTTCTTTGATTAAAGGCTGTACAGAGGCGGAAACTCCTCCGTCCGGCTCTCCACCATGGCAGACATCAAGAATTTCCTGTATGCTTGGTGTGGTAAGAAGAAGCTGACTCCAAGCTATGACATCCGAGCTGCAGGGAACAAACACCGGCAGAAGTTCATGTGTGAGGTGGGGTTTCTCTCTGCTCCGCCTTTCATGAGGTTACTACTACTACTACTACTATGACTACTGCTACTACTACTACTGCTACTTCCGCCTCCTGTCTTTTCCTAAAGTCTTCTAACCATAACGCGCCTCCACACAGGTGCGTATCGATAGCTTCACCTACGTCGGGATGGGGAACTCCACCAACAAGAAGGACTCTCAGACGAACGCTGCCAGGGACTTTGTCAATTATCTCATCCGGATTGGGCAGATAAGCGCAGCGGAGGCTCCGGAGATGGAGGTCGGCATGTGATTAATTTAGCTTATTATTATGGGCTTTTTATATTTAACAAATCTACAAACATTGTGTGTCTTTGGCCTTAAATACTCATTGATGGAGGTATTTCTGGATGCCGTGTCACCAGGGGATCGTTCCAGACCAAATTGATGGAGGAGGAGAAGAGGGGGATTTTGGAAACCTCCCATCGAGTGCTCCGCTGCCTCCGCACCTTGCAGTCAGAAAAGAGCAAGGTAGGATTCCTGTGCTATTTCGGAGGAGGAAACTGTTGACGATTTGTTCATCCCGGCAGAATCTGATGGAACACTCTTCGATGATGTGTTTTGTCTGATGTTGTCAGAGGAAGATGGCAGCAGCAGCGGCCGAGGGCCGATCCCAGGAGTGACTGGACTCGGCTACTCGGGAGGAGGAGGAGCTCAGTGGGACAGAGGAGCCAACCTGAAGGAGTACTACGAAAGGAGAGACGAGCAGGAGGCGCAGGCGGTACGAGGTCAACTCTCGAGATGTGCAACCTTTTTTTGGAACGCCTGAAATAAAATCCGTCGTCCTCCTCGTAGACTCTGGAGTCAGAGGAGGTGGACCTGAACGCTAATCTCCATGGCAACTGGACGCTAGAGAACTCCAAGGCCCGTCTGAACCAGTTCTTCCAGACGGAGAGAACCAGCGCTGAGTATAAATACAGCCAAGTGGGACCGGACCACAACAGGTCTGGATCAGACGTGTTTATTCTCTCTGGGATGTGGAGGCGTGAAACCAGCGCTGGGCTGAGCCGTCCAATCAGAGCAGAGCATGATTATTACAATGATTGTAAAGACAAAGTTAGTTCCCGTATGTTTTTCTGCTGGACTGCTGTAAAGCCAGAGACCTCCGGGGTGTGCCGGCTACACCAGAGAGATCTCGCCGTTTGACCCGCAGCAGAGAGCAGGGCTGCCAGGACGTCCCGTAAATATGGCTGGCTGGTCTTTAATTCAGTTTAAAACAGCCAGTAGACGCCATCAAATTAAGACTAAATAAAGATCACCTGTAGTGAGCGAAGGAGACCTCGAAGGACGTTCGGCCGACATGTCAACTGGTGAGGTGGGAAGACGGCCGTTGAATATTTGGCGTCCTTGCTCTGTTAGAGGACAACCGAGGGTGACATCAGAACTCACGGCCTCACTGAAGGAAGACATGGGACGGCCTTTAGGTGCACTAAAGGCGTCCCATGGGTGGAGCTCAGCCGAGTCGGCCGTTGTGATTTCTGATGTCGCTGTTCACCGCAGGGCGTAGAGCAGCCGTCCATTGGTGCTTAAAAGTCCGGCAGAAAAACATACGGATCTCATCCAGGTGAGTTCGCGGCCCCTCCCGGGACTGTCTCTGCATCGTTGCGTGTTTTAATTTGAAAATCAAGACAGGAAGTGACGGGTGGAATGTTGACGTTTGTGTCTGCAGGAGCTTCATAGCAGAGATGCAGCTCTTTGTGAGGAAGCTGGGCCGAAGTAAGAGTCGCTTTCATTGACGGACCTGCTTAGATCGTCCCCGGTCAAAGGTCACGTCTCCCATCTTTTCTGCAGGGGTAACGGCCCGAGAGCACGGCTCCAACAAGAAGCTGGCGGCTCAGTCGTGCGCTCTGTCTCTGGTCCGACAGCTCTACCACCTGGAAGTCATCGAGGCGTATACGGGCATCACCAAGAAGAAGGACGGGGAAACTGTAAGTCGGCAGGAGGATCGGCGGCTTCCTTCTAAACGTCCGGAGCTGTTCTTGTGTCTCACGCCGCTGTCTCGCACGCAGCTGGCGCCGTTCGTGGTCAACGTGCCTCCGGACCTGCAGCAGCAGCTGGCCAGCGTCGTCCAGGAGCTCGGAGTCCATGTCCCCCCGCCCGTGAGTCTCCGAACCGGACCGCCAGGATTAATCCTCTTTCAGCCGCAGGTTAAGGTTGACCTTTATCTCCTCCCGTCCAGCCTGAAAATCCCAGCGACCCCGTGTCTCTGATTCAGCCGAAGATGGCGACGTTCGAGCCGTCGCAGCGTCAGACGGGGGCCGGGGTCGTCCCCTGGTCGCCGCCTCAGATTAACTGGAACCCCTGGACCAGCAGCAACATCGACGAGGGACCGCTGGCCTTCGTGAGTCTCCAGTGTGTCCCGGATTTCTACTGGTCCAGCGATCCCGTCGTTTCCCAAAAAAAAAAACGGTATTGGAGTAATAAACGACTCCTATTGGCTGCTAGGTAGTGATGTCATCGTTTTCCGTTTCCCAGTGCACTTCGGCGCAGATCAGCAGCGAGCTGCACTACGAGATGACGGACCAGCTGGAGCACGACGAGAACCTGCAGAAGGTCAGTCTGCGCTCGCCGCGAGGACGTCGCCGTCCCGAGCGCGACACGGGAACGTGAAACCTTTCGTGGTTTAGATCCTGGCGGGACGCGACCAGCTGCCCGTCAAGCAGTTTGAGATGGAGATCATGGCCGCCATCGACAGCCATCCTGTGGTCATCATCAGAGGGGCGACGGGATGCGGCAAAACCACGCAGGTTCCTCAGTACATCCTGGACCGGTTCATCAAAGGAGGCACGGCGTCCGACTGCAACATCATCGTCACCCAGGTGACGCCGGGCATCCGACTCGCCGGGCATCCGACTCGCCGGGCTCCTTAATACCGTGAAAACGTGGCTAAATATTCCGCGTCTCTCCAGCCCAGACGGATCAGCGCCGTGACGGTGGCCGAGCGGGTCGCCTACGAGAGAGGAGAGACTGTTGGGAAGAGCTGCGGCTACAGCGTCCGCTTCGAGTCCGTCCTCCCCCGACCTCACGCCAGCATCCTCTTCTGCACCGTCGGTTCGTTTCCCTCATCCGGGACGGAAGCCTTTTCGTCTGCGGGATTTTGATGATTTTGCGTGTTTTTTTTTGTGGTTTTTTTGGTTTCAGGTGTTTTGCTGCGGAAGCTTGAAGCAGGAATCCGAGGCATCAGCCACGTGATCGTGGACGAGATACACGAGAGAGACATCAACGTGAGTCCAGCCGTTACTGCGGCTTTAAACTGGAGTGAAATGAGTGTTCAGCTGGAATCGGGGTCTCTGGGAAGAACGCTTGTCGGTCATTCAGAGACCTGTAAAGGTCGAGTTTGGGAAAGACTTGTATCTGTTGCATTGATCGATTTTAAACTCTTCGGGGACCTCTGGGCTCGTTTTGTAAATTATTCAGTGGTTTCTTGACCGCCCGTGTCTCTGCAGACGGACTTCCTGATGGTGGTCCTCAGGGACGTGGTCCAGGCCTACCCAGAGATCCGCATCGTCCTCATGTCTGCCACCATCGACACCACCATGTTCAGAGAGTACTACTTCGACTGCCCCATCGTCGAGGTGTTCGGACGCACCTTCGCCATCCAAGGTTCGCCCCCCCCCTCCCCGATCATGTGACCATGGTTCCATCCGTTTTAAGTCCAGTGAAATCAAATCTTTAAATTCTATTTTTCCCCTCCAGAATATTTCCTGGAAGATTGTGTCCAGATGACGAACTTTGTCCCGCCTCTGATATTCCGCAAGAAGAAAGATAAAGACAAAGACAAAGATGACGAAGGAGAAGGAGACGACGAAGACGTGAGACGCCTGCGCTCGGACGCCGTCGTTCATCGCCGATGAAGTTCCCGGTGTGGAACGCCTTTTGTTTATGTTTTTTATCTCCGCAGACAAATTGCAACCTGATCTGCAGGCCGGACTACTCGGACGCCACGAAGCGCTCGATGGCTAAGATGAGCGAGAAGGACACGTCCTCCGACCTGGTGGAGGCGCTGCTGAAGTACATCGAGACGCTGCAGGTGGCCGGAGCCGTGCTCGTCTTCCTGCCCGGCTGGAACGTCATCTATTCGATGCAGAGACACCTGGAGATGAACCCGCACTTCGGTAGAGAACACCCCCCCCCCAGCAGGGGTTCTAGAGCAGGGGGGGGGCACATGAGAAACCCGAAAATATTCCGGAGGGCCGGGCCAAAAGGCTCAACTCAATTCTGCATAATGTTCATTTGAAATTAGTGTTTATTTCGTCATTTCTAATGAACCCTACACGGGCCGGTCAGAGTCAACCAAAGGGCCGGATGTGGCCCTGGGGCCGTACGATGCCCAGGTCTGTTCTAGAGCCTTCGCGCGTTATGGTTGTTCAGTTGAAGTCAGAAGTGTTGGTCTAAAATGAAGTTGTGGTAATAAAAGGCTTTTCACCGGATTGTTTCCAGGAAGTAGCCGCTACCGGATCTTGCCGCTGCACTCGCAGATCCCCCGGGAAGAGCAGCGGAGGGTGTTTGAACCGGTTCCGGACAACATCACGAAGGTTCCTACATTTGTTTGTTTGTTTATCGAGTACATTTATTAGAGTAAGAGAATTTCTGCTGCTTGGTCTCACTTCTATTTCTAATGTTTGCCGTTGTTTCGATGTGTTTACTGCAACTAGTACTACCTCTGCTAGTACTACTACTGTTATTACTACTGTTTGCAGGTGATTCTGTCCACCAACATTGCCGAGACCAGCATCACCATCAACGACGTCGTCTACGTCATCGACTCCTGCAAGTGAGTGTTTGGGGGCGGCGCCGGTACCGTTTTCGCGCTGCTCTTGTGTAATATTTAGCAGATACTACAGCGTAAGGGTACCGGTACTGCAGTGTCCCACCCAGCATGTCGGTGTCCTCGCAGGCAGAAGGTGAAGCTCTTCACCTCCCACAACAACATGACCAACTACGCCACCGTCTGGGCCTCCAAGACCAACCTGGAGCAGAGGAAAGGCCGGGCCGGCAGAGTCCGGCCTGGATTCTGCTTCCACCTGTGCAGCCACGCCCGGTTTGACAGGTGTGAGCCGTCGCCGCCTCCCGACGCCTCGTCCGCATCCGGGTGTGACGTCGCTCGTGTCCTGACCTCCGCAGGCTGGAGACTCACATGACTCCAGAGATCTTCAGGACGCCGCTGCACGAAGTCTCTCTGAGCATCAAGCTGCTGAGACTCGGCGCCATTGGGCACTTCCTGTCCAAGGCCATCGAGCCGCCGCCGCTGGACGCCGTCATCGAGGCTGAGCACACCCTGAAAGGTGCGCTGGTTCGTCGCTTCAACCCCCGGAGCGTTTGATCTGACTTGTGTCTGTGCGTCTCAGAGCTGGACGCTCTGGACTCCAACGAGGAGCTCACCCCTCTGGGACGGATCCTGGCCCGTCTGCCCATCGAGCCTCGTCTGGGGAAGATGATGATCATGGGCTGCATCTTCAAGTCGGTGCTTCCTCATCTTCTTCACGTTCGCCCTCCTCCCTGGTTATTTAACCCCGCCCCCCCCCTTCCGTGTCTCCCTCCAGTCTCGGAGACGCCTTGTGCACCATCTCAGCCGCCACCTGTTTCCAGGAGCCGTTCATCAGCGAGGGAAAACGCCTCGGATATGTCCACAGGAACTTCTCCGGCAGCCGGTTCTCCGATCACGTGGCGCTGCTGTCTGTCTTCCAGGCGTGGGACGACGTCAGGTCGGTCCTTAATCGTCTTTATCGCCCGCCGCGCGTCGCTCCGGGTAAAAAGCGGAACGAACCGTCTGTTGTCGTGGCTGCTTAGGATCAACGGCGAGCAGGCGGAGATGAACTTCTGCGAGCAAAAGCGTCTCAACATGGCGACTCTGAGGATGACCTGGGAAGCCAAAGTCCAGCTGAAGGAGATCCTGGTCAACGCTGGATTCCCCGAGGGTACCTGAACCCCCCCCCCCCCCGTGGGTTGGCTCTGCCTGCATGACGTCCGGGGGGGCGTAACCCGTCTCTGTCTTCGCCGTCAGAGTCTTTGATGACTCAGATGTTCAGCACCGTCGGCCCGGACAACAACCTGGACGTGGTGATCTCGCTGCTGACCTTCAGCTCCTACCCCAACGTCTGCTACCACAAGGAGAAGAGGAAGATCCTGACCACCGAGGGGCGCAACGCCCTCATCCACAAGTCCTCCGTCAACTGTCCCATCGGCAGCCAGGACATCGCGTACCCGTCCCCGTTCTTCGTCTTCAGCGAGAAGGTTTGTAAGGCGTTTCACGTCTTTGCGGAAAACCGAAATCACACATTTTAACGTGTGCAATGTGTGTGTGTGTGTGTGTGTGTGTGTGTGTGTGCGCGTGTCAGATCCGAATCAGAGCCATCTCGGCTAAAGGGATGACTTTGGTCAGTCCGCTGCAGCTGCTGCTCTTGGCCTGCAAGAAGGCCAGCTCCAACGGAGACATCGTGGAGCTGGACGACTGGTGAGAAGAACCTCTGCTGATTGGCTCTCTTCACTGTGACGTCGTCGCTAATGGCGACCCCTTCACACACACACACGCACGAACGCAGGATCAAGCTGAAGATTCCTCACGAGGTGGCGGGCGGCGTCGTGGCGCTCCGCGCTGGACTGGAGGCTCTGGTGGTGGAGGTGACCAAAGACCCAGAGTGCATCAATCGGCTGGACCAGAACAACCAGCGACTGCTGAACGTCATCAGACACGTGTCCAAACCGTCGACGGGAGGACTCAACATGATGATCAGCAGCCAGAGGTGTCGGCGGCGTTCCGAATGATACGGCGGTTCAAAACTTCCTTCCTGACTAACGGACGTTCGTCTCCTCACACAGGATGGGAGACGGTCCTCGTCCTCCGAAGATGGGACGCTTCGATGGCGGCGGCGGCTACAGGGGAGGAGGAGGGGGAGGGTACAGAGGAGGAGGGGGAGGGGGAGGGTACAGAGGAGGGGGCGGATACGGAGGAGGGGGAGGAGGGTACAGAGGAGGAGGAGGGGGCGGATACGGAGGAGGGGGAGGGTACAGGGGTGGATATGGGGGAGGAGGAGGAGGTGGTTATCGAGGTGGTGGGGGCTATGGAGGAGGCGGATACAGAGGAGGAGGAGGAGGAGGAGGAGATGGGGGAGGTGGATACGGAGGAGGAGGAGATGGATACAGAGGAGGAGGAGGTGGTTATCGAGGTGGTGGGGGATATGGAGGAGGTGGATATGGAGGAGGAGACGGATACAGAGGGGGAGGGGGAGGAGGAGGAGGTGGATATAGAGGAGGTGGAGGAGGGTACGGGGGGGGTTATTAGGTAGCCGTAGAAGTTTTCATTTGTTTGAGTTTAGTGAATAAATCGTTTTAATCATGAGGTAAATATTTCAGGAACGATGACATCAGCAGAACGTCTCGATTAAACCTTCGACCTCCTCGGAAGCCGTTTCTTCCATCGAGACTTGTTTGTGTTTATATTGCTCATTTGTGGTTTTATTTGTAACGGCTGCCATCATTCCCAATAAATGTTTTCAAAGCTGATCTGGATTTCTCAAGAGCATTTTTTTTTTAATGAGAAATATTTATGACATGAATTGTTTGTTTTTTATTCTAAACATTTGAAGCTACAAACGCTCTCATCTAAATGTCCTCGGTGTGAGTTTTAAAGTCACTGAATTTATTATTGGAGGTTTTACTCGGTCTCCTGATGCTTGGTCGGTGGAGATGGGAGCTCCTGGTTACCAAACGCCAGCAGGGGGCGCTACCTTCACCATCGAGATGGACGGCCGTCTCCCCCAGGAGCAGAATAAAGTGACAAAAGTGTATTTACTGACGTAGGAATGCATCATAACCAACGACCTGTCGGAAGTATTTTCACGGTGCAGTTTATATACTTTCACTTGTAATGGAGTATGTTATTAGTGTGTGTACTTTTAAGGGTCTGAATATTGTGAATTTTGAGTCCGTACATGGCTGAAACACTGAAGTATTAAATGTTTTCATCCTCTTTGTCAGACATTATTTTTTAATGACGTGATGAAAATTGTTCATGATGTAAGAAACAAGAATACAAACTCTAGAAAAGATCAATTTGTCTTACACTGAAATAAAAGGAAAACAACGTTTATGTTTATTTTTGTTAGATAGATTAATTGATTTTAACTAACTATAATTTTTCATAAGGTCGCTCGGGTGTTTTTTTTAAATCTCATTTTGATTATCGTTATTTTTTACTATCATTATTTGATGCGTTAATTAAAGTTTTCAAACTTTTTTCTGAAGTCTATTTTTTTTCTCAGCTGACGCGGAAGTGGCCGGAGTGCCCCCGCGAGCCTCAGACATGCGCAGTAGCCCACTGGGTGTAGTCTCCGAAGGCTCGTCTTTTCCTGCTGGAGCTCGTGCATGGCGGCGGACACAAAGAGCGGAGGCTCGAGCGCGAACCGTCACTCAGCAGCAGCACAAGCCGGGACGCGAGCTCTGGAAGACGGCCTGGAGTGAAGACAGTCCGCCGCTGCTTTCACGGTCGTAGCTGTTCGCACGGCAATCTGTCGGTAACCGGACAAGTTACCGTTAACTTCGGGAAAAGTTAAGGAAAGTTTGTGTCGCGAGTTTTTTTTTCTAGTCCAGAACGGACTGAAAATGCTAAATTTGATCCGGGCTCTGGTTGCCTGGAGCTGGCTGGTGGTGTGTGTCCGCGCCGGCATGGATGAGTGTACGGATGACCGGGGCTCGCCGCAGCGCTGCATGCCCGAGTTCGTGAACGCCGCTTTTAACGTGACCGTGGTGTCGACCAACACCTGCGGCTCTCCGCCCGAGGAATACTGCGTGCAGACCGGCGCCACGGGGGTCACCAAATCCTGCCACATCTGTGACGCCCGGGACCCCCGGAACCACCACAGCGCCGTGTACCTGACCGACTACAACAACCAGCAGGACACCACCTGGTGGCAGAGCCAGACCATGCTGGCGGGCATCCAGTACCCGAGCTCCATCAACCTCACCCTGCATCTCGGTGAGACCCCCGCCGCAGCCGAGATCTTCCTCGCCGAACTCCGTGTGGAAAAACATGATATTCACCTTGTTTCTTCCGGGATGATAAAATCCCTTCGCTACATAAAACGCAAACGAATACATGTTACACATTTTAAGCCAGTGTTTAATTCGGCGTACATTAAAAACCTTTAATTTATTCTTTTTTGTCTTAAATCCCAACTTTACTGTGATGTTCGGCTCCCACGCCTCACGGCCAAACGCACCTTTTAGCAGCAGCATTAACGAACGGAGAAGTTTCTCTATAAGCCGTTAATAAAGAAAAGCTACGCGCCGAATTGAAGACGATATTTTTTTACAGTTATAAATACCGAGGATTGGGTCATGCGTTGCTCGCGTGTTTGCGTGCGGACGGAAGCGTTTGAATTGGTGAAGTTTCCTAAGGAGTTCGGGGGTGACGTTTGGTGGCGGGTGCGCGGATAAAGCTCCGAGATTGAGACGTGAGCTTCTGCATGGGAGCAATCTGATACGAGCCGGAAGAAGAAGAGGGTTGTGGGCTCTTCTTCCTAGCAACACGAAGTGTCTGAACTGGAAACCAGCATAAAAAGATGGAAATATGGATTTAGAAGTTGTTTTTTTGCAGCCAGCGAGTGGAGTATGGAGGACATAGTTTTCCTTGTTGGGGGTGGAGTGTGTGGGATGGGGGGGGGGACCTGCCTGTAGGGTCAGGCAGTCCCAGCAGTCCCAGCACCGGTTGCTCCTCCATCACTGGTTCCCTTCGAGACTTCCAGTATCTGTTTGACAAACCGCTCAGACTTTGATTTTCTCTCGGCAAACAGCCAGAGGTGTGAATTGTCCCGCCGGCCTGGGGGGGGGGGGGGTTCCAAGTGGGACTGAGGCCTCCTGTGGGGCTGAAGGAGGCATCAGTCCAAAAAACAAACAGGCATTTTGAAAATGTATACATTTGTGGTAAATGAAAGTTTAAACTTTTAACAAAAAAGGCCTAAAAGTTCAACTTAAATTTATTACTAAATGTTTTTTTTTTACAGAAGATGGATGGTTGTTGTTTTCTTTACGTTGAATAATTTAAATGTAAGCTTTTTCTAGGTAACGCGACGGATAGTAAATCATAAATTCATCACTTTTGACTGCGGCAAAAAGAAAGAAGAAGAAGAAGAAGAAGGGAATCCTGGAAGTGGGTGGAGAATAGCTTTGTGGGCTTTCGCCAGAGAAAATTCATCTTTGATTTATTGGATTAGATTTATTGGATTTGAGTTGTGGAGTGAAGAATAACTTTTGCTGAATGATTGGACGTTTTCCAGATGTAAATTGGCTCTGATTGTAAAATAATGAACTTAACGATTGATCAGTTCCCTGACATTTTCATTGGCGGTGCAGTAAAATCGGCAGATTGATCGCCGCTTACGTTCTACCATCTATGACTTTCTTTTTTCCCGTTTGCGGCCCGCCGGTTGGATGAAGCGCCACGTTTGATGATGTAAACACGGCGTTCCGGATACCTGCCCTGCAGCGTTTAACGGTGCTCCACATTCCTGAGGGGTTCAGTCGTGCTTCTGGATGGAGCAGGACCGCCGTCGCCGCGGGCGACGAACGCGCCCCTTTTTCTTTAATTGCACGCCGACTCTCGCGCCGTCGCCGCTGACGGGAACCGCTGCTTGTTCGGACGCTGACCCGTTTTAAAAGCTGGAGGCCTTTTCTGCAGCTGCCGAGGTGCTCGTTGAGCTTCGTGCTTGCGTCCAGATTTCTGACGTCTCTTCCTGTTTAGAAGTCTCTAAACATTTTGTCCCGTTTGGCCAGAGTCCGGTCCAAACCCTTGAAATGCTTGTTGCGAGGCTCCGCTCCCATCTCCCCGGAGATAAATGGCTCGTCTTGTACGAGGGAAAAGGAGGCGGCGCCGCGGCGTGGGAAAAGCCCCTCCAACACTCTTACCTGTTGACCCCCAGAATGACCTCCAGAAAACCGCCCAGAGGTCATCTCTAGCTTTGAAACTCGGACTGTGTTTGGGGTCTCTGGTTTAATTAACCCCCACCTGGTTCTGAACGGACCGTATTTGGGTTCTATAGATGAACCAGGATCAAATGTTGCATTTCTGTGGAGGGGGGGGGTTCTAATCCCGCCGTCTGCCGGATGTGGGAGATGAAATTCAGATTGGAGGAGCGATGGCGGCGGACTTAATCTCAGGAAATACGATCCGCTCCCGGAGCTCGGGTCTGCTCGTCTCTCTGCGCGTTTCGGACCCTTTGATGCGGCGTGTCTCGACTCGACATGAAAGACCCGCCATAGAAGAAAGCTGCAGACGGACGAGGGGGGGGGGGGGGGGGGGGGGCGCCTTCCTTCATCAGGATTTAACCGGTGACGGGCGATCATCTCCGTCTAACAATGTTTCGCCCGCGTCCGATCGGACCGAAGCGTTTCGGTGCGAGATATTGCATGGTATCCATGGAAACGGGGAGAACGCCTCTTAACGGAAATGCCATCCATTAAAAGGTTTTTTTTAAGTCAGAGATGTTTAAACGTGTGATGTTATTACCGGGTTACATCTCAAAGAGCGACGGATTGGAAACCATCGGCCCGGCTCGCTTCTACAAAGTGAGGTGTTCTGCTTCACTTTCAGCGCGTGCGTTAATTACAGGCGGCCTTGAGAAGCATCACATGGCGGCGGTGTGTGTGTGTGAGGGGGGGGGGGGGGGGTTTCCAGGGTGTCTGTTTGATGTTTGAACACGAAGCATTCCTCAAAAGATAAAAAAAAAAAAATCTTCCTTGCGCTTCCAGGAAAGACTTTTGACGCCGGCAAACTCGACGTGACGCTCCAGTTAACTCTCACCTTTCTCCTTCGCATCATAAACCTCTGGCCGAAGCCTCCATTTTGGAAATGAAGTCTTTCATCAGCTGCCGTTAGCAGTCGGTGATTTCCAGAGCCGTTGTCCAGCTGTGCGGCGCTCATAATCTCCCCCGATCCCAGTTTCCCACGCTGAGCTCATTCCTCAGACACAAAACAACGAGTCCTCACCAGATGACCCCCCCGTCCCCCCCACCTCCGACACACACTCTCTGAGATTGCTATACTGTAATTTGCAACAGCTGACCTCCCAGTACTAACTGACACATAATACACCGCTGCTCTGCTAGCATGCTACTAAAGTCTCTCTATTGCTATTAACCGAACTTTAATTATAGACTGATGAAATATTACAAGTTCATCTTTCCCACATTCCTTCATTTTCCTCCAGATGTTACATTTTTCTTGTTTGCCGATGAAGCGGCGACATAACGAGTTGCTAGATTGTTTACTGGTTATCAGGAAGTGGTTGTTGCCCTGACGCTGAGGCGTCGTAGTTCTTACGCCGCTGTGACGCGAAGCCTCCGTGGGGGGGGGGGGGGGGCTTCCTTTCCGGGACAGTCGGCTTGAACTCCAGGCCTCCAGGGGCCTTTTCTTTTTGGTTCCACTGACTGATCCTTGAGAGTGACGCATGGATATTCAACCCTCCTCAGAGGAGAGCTGGAGAATTCCAGGAAGAGTTTTTCTTGGGAAAAATCCATCCTGAGGACGGAGCAGCGAGTCACGCTTGTGTTTGAACAAACTGTCAACAAAATCACTCGGGGTGAGGGGGGGGGGTCGTCACAACTGAGTACGAATCCGGATCGTAATTGGAACGCTTTGCGTTTCATTTTCAGCGTGAAATGTGATCCTGATTGTTTACCTGATATTTTGTTTCGGAAATTTGACTCTTCACAGAAACAAAAATTCTTTACCTGATAGGATTTTGCTGGCAAGTGAATCTTTTCAGTACTTTTATTTTGAAATGTTTAGCATTTTTTAAACTTGTTGCCATTAGCAACCGAAGCCTGTTCCTGTCTCTGCTGCGTGCGCTCAGTGCGGTTCGGTTCTGATTATGATCACATGACCGCTGCGGCGCTGATTGATTTTCCTACTGAGGACGGGAGCCAGAGCCGGAGGGGCGTTTTCAGGTGAGGGTCTTTGTTTACACAACAAACGGCGTCCTTTCTTCTCGGCCGCTTCCTTTGATCGCCGCTTTGAAGCGCCGCCTCGACATTCCTGTCACTGTGTGCTAATTAAAAGGGCCGCGGCGCTTCTGGGGTCAGCGCTGCGCCACTGTCGTTTCGGCTCCTTGACAACGCGAGCCCCCCCCCCCCCCCCCACGCTGCTGCTGCGGCGGCCATTTTGCTTCCGGGTGAAGATGGAGCTGCAGACGGTGGCGATGAGCAGCACAAAGTTCTGCTGCGTAAAGCCAGGCGTGCGTTTCTGGATGCCGCTCGGGGCTGTGGCGTCCCGTTTTACCGCCGCCGCCGCCAAACATGATTGGAAACGCGGACCTCTCGTAAATAAAAAGTAGCTGAAGGACGAATCGATTGATCTCGGTCCTCGTGTTGGCGTTCGTCTCGTAGTTTCCATCAAGCGTGTCGTCTCTCGACGCCGCCGCCGCCGTCGGCTTGTTATTAAACTTTATTCCCGCTGACACCTGGATCGAGCCCTCGCGCTGCGACGATGAAGTCACGGGAGGCGGGGCTGTGTAATTACACCGATGGTTCCCCGGCAGATACGCGCTGATGAGGGTTTGCTGCGCCGGCTGGTTTGTCCCGGCTGCAGGCAGTGAAAGCGACGCCATCGTTCATCTGCGTGTAAAACATCGCACTCCGAAGGCGGGGTTTAACTTCCGGCTCCGAGTGTTGCCATGGTAATAAACGTCCAAACGCATGGCTTCTCTCAGAACTTTGAATTGTTGCAGACTCCAGAAGTTCGGAATGAAAGGGGAGTCGTGGTTTGAGCCGTGTCCGTCTCCCACGCAGCGGCAGCGGGACGCGGGGAGGAACGTTCCGTCTGGACAATCGGCGCAGTGGAGACGTTCTAACGGGAAAATCAAAGCGGGAGGACGAGCGCCGACGTTCTTTAGGAGACTGGAGACTCGTCGGCTCAGACTAAACAGGTTGATACGATCTGCTGGGTCACGTCAGCATGGGGGCGTCGGCTCCGTTATCAGCAGAGCATCGGAACCGGCAGGCGGGAGGAACCCGAAGACGGGCGGAACCCGAAGGCGGGAGGAACCCGAAGGCGGGAGGAACCCAAAGGCGGGAGGAACCCAAAGGCGGGAGGAACCCGAAGGCGGGAGGAACCCGAAGGCGGGAGGAACCCAAAGACGGGAGGAACCCGAAGGCGGGAGGAACCCGAAGGCGGGAGGAACCCAAAGGCGGGAGGAACCCAAAGACGGGAGGAACCCAAAGACGGGAGGAACCCAAAGATGGGAGGAACCCAAAGGCGGGAGGAACCCGTCTAAGCTGGACCCAAACATTAATGGCAGGAAGGTTAGGAAGACGGAACCTGAGAATGTTACTGATTATTCTCTGCCCTCCAGTTCATGAATCATTGCAGTCGTCATGCCGACGCTAACTAAACTGTCTGACGTTGTTGCCCCCCCCCCCCCCCCCCCAGTGGCTCTGGTGCACTCACTCAGTCAGATCTCCCTCTGCCCGTCTTTGACTTCTGAGCCGGCCTTAAACCGGCGTCACGAAGCGCTTCCTGTCTCATGGGAAGAAGAACTGAGTGTGGGAACTCTGCTGGACGGACGGCGTCTCCTGTCCTCGGAGGACGCGGGAGTAAGGTGCGTTAAAGCAGCGTGGTATTTCAGGGGGGGGGGGGGCAGGAAGTGACTGGAGGCCTGGGGGGGGGGCTTTCTATTATTATAGCATGTGAACGAGCCGAGACGCTTTGCAGGGACAAGCAGATGCATGCAGGGTAATTTTAGCTCTGCTCCCGGGGAGGCGGGACGGCGGGAGGAAGAGTCGGAGCGGAGCGAGCGTAAACAGATAATTACGAGCGCCGCAGACTCGTTGACTGATTTACACCCCGGACCGGAACCGGATCCAAAGAACTCTGTCCCGTTCACGAAGCCAGGGGATGGCTAAACCCCCCCGTTGTGACATCACATGTGGGCGTGGCCAGACAATGACGGCAGGTCACAGCGAGGCGGGCTATTTGGCTACGTCCACATCGCCCGGCCAAAGCGGCGTGGTTTTTACACGCGGGCACGTTCGCAGGACGAGAGCGGCGCCCCCCAGAGGTGAATCGGAACGCCGCTGCTCGTACCTGCAGCTAATCACTGTCTGTCTGTGAAACGGAATAAATGGCCGCCCCGGACAAAGCCGCGATCTTTGATCAGCCATTTCAAAGCTTCTCCTGGCCCCTCCTCTTTGGGTTGAGATGACGGCAGCAGATAGTCGCCGGGGCGTCCTCAGGCGCTCGTTGTTCAGCCTGTTTACGTCTCTGATGTGGTTTGGATTTGTTTCCACGATTTTCTTTCCTGCCGTTTAGCTCTAGATCCGATGCGCTTTGTTTCTTGTTTACAGAAACTACTTCCTGTGGTTGAAAAAAGAACCCTCCTTATAAGTCTGACGTCAATTTAAATGGTTTAAATCAATAACTCGGTGATGCACACATACTCCTGTCTACTGCTGGTGCTCGTTAGCTTAGCCCCTCCCCCCCGGACGTTATTGCTAACATTGATGTTGGAATTTAAAATCGCTCCAGGTATTTCTAGATGTATGTGTGACAGATGATGAGCTGATGATGTCACAACGATGTCATAAAACCCCGCTGGCCAGGTGTGAGCAAGGCTAGGCAGTTAGCCGTGGCGTTAGAGAGGTGTGGGAGGGAATCAAAGACCTGTTGCATTATGGGATATGTAGCATCCCGCCACCTCTCTTTAAGACATTGCATAATTTTCCCTTTGATGAAAAGATGGAAATAAAAAGGTCCCGTTTGCTCCGCCCTCTGCGGCGCTGATGGAGAATCTTCAATGTGTTCTTCTGTGGGGTCTTCGTGGGGGGGGGGTGGATGCATGGACCCCTGCTGTCCTGCTGGGACTCTTTGTCTTGTTTGGGATAATGTTCGTTTGTTCCTGACGTCCCGGTGTGGTGACACCTCGGGGGGGGGGGGGGGGGGCGGGGGGGCTGCTTCTTTGGTGGTCTCTGCTGGCAAGGGGGGGGGGGTCCTCTTCTGAGCCAGTGACCATAAAGTGGGGCTGAATACGCGTCAATCAATCAATCAAGTCAATCGATGGAGCTCCTGTAGAGAAAACGACACGACGGCAGCAACAAATAAGAAGTTATGCAAAACACAAACGAGTAAATCTGAATAGAACCACGTTTGTCTCCGAATGAAGGATAACTCATCCTTCACTCCCTTCCCGTCTGTCCTGCCACCACATTTGATTGGAATTCCCCCGACCACACACACACACACACACACGCACACACACACACACGCACACACACACACACACACACGGCTCTTAAAACGTTCATGCAGTTCATCATTAAGTTCATATTTGTACTGTGTGTACCAGGTTGCTTTCCTGTAAATAAAAACGTTATTTTTTATTGCTATTATCCTTATTATCTTTCGTCTGTAATCTTTTGATGACATCGCTGGAGCTCATTAACATATTGATTTAATTCCTGGTGAACCTTCCTGGAGTCTCTCTGTCTCCTGGAGCTCATTAACATATTGATTTAATTGGAGGTGAACCTTCCTGGAGTCTCTCTATCACCCGGAGCTCTTATCGAGGTAGACCTGGAGCCAGCGCTCAAACCTCTGCTCCAGATCCTCGCCTCGGGCCCGCCACTTAATCTCTTCTCGTCCAATCAGAGCGCGCCGCCGGCGGCTGCTGTGTTTATCAAACAGAAGATTAGGGCGATATCAGCGCGGCATCCAGCAGACGCTCGACTGAGCGTGCTCGCTGCGGGGCGTCCGGCCTGAACTCCTCTGCGTGGTCTTCGTGTTTCCTGCTGATAACCGCCTGACTGGTTCCCCCCGAGGACTGTCCGCGTGTGGAAACCAAGCGCGCCTTCGTGGCTGCGTGCATTCCTCCCTATAGGAGCAGATTAGACATTAACCGAGGCGTTAATGTGCAACTGCGCTACCTCGCCGGCGTGACCCGATTTGCTCGTGATGTACAGAACCGTTGACGCTCGGCTGCTTGTTCAGATCAGTCGGATTAAAATTCCTCCCCGGGTTAGAGACGTGAACTCTCACCGGGACGAAGAAACAAACGCGTGCGCCGGTTTGTGTACGACTTATTTACGGCGTGAGTTTAGTCGTCGCTCTTAACGCACAGCGAAATAAAAGGACTCGAGGTGGATCCAGCGGCAGAGCCGGGGCGTGGTCCAATACGACCCGGACTTCACCGAAACATGCAGTAAACTCGCATTCAGGCTGTCGGGGTCAAAGGTCGCAGGTGTAGCATCAGTGTGAAGCACACTTTGAACCCGTTTCTTTCTACGGGCGGAAGTCGAAAGCGGAGCCTTTTCATTTCTTTGACCCACGCAACAGCATTTTGACGACAAACTCAATTTGAGAATCTTTTTTTAAAATTTTGACTCATTTTGTTTTCGTGCATGAGAAGGACTCATTTAAAATGCACGTTGATCCTCAGGAGACATTCATTGCTGGGATGTAAACGGAGTCGACCTCGACGCGGCGGCGTGTAGCCGACCGTCGGAGAGGCGGAGCCTCTGGTGACGAGCCGACGGCCGGCTCGGTGCGAGGGACGAGGCTTGCTCCGGCCCACACGTTCAAAAGTCAAAGCGGCCATTGTTCGCTCCTCCGGAGAAGAATGCGATGAGGTCATGGGAGGAAATTTAATTGGGCTGTGTGCTTCTCCTCCTCGCTCCACAACAACTGTACCCGCCTCCCCTGCTCCTCCCCCCCCTCCTCCTCCTCCTCCCAACCCTCAGGCCGACCCAGAGGATCCGCTACGCCAGCGGGACGACGGTTCACAGGAGCGTACTGTAAAAAAACACACTTTAATTTCACTCCAGTTTATGATTGACCTAAATTTAAAGACACCGTCGACTTTTAAAAGTTATTTTTTTGTTGGATTGGAGAACCGACAGTTTGTTCTCTCCTCTTTAATGTGTGAAAAAACGTGTTTTTTTTCTCCAGGTGAGGTGAAGCAAAATGTATTTGCAAAAATGGAACAAGATCAAGGTTTTGGGATGGATTTTGGTAACTTTGGAAACATTCCAAGTGCTTTGCGAGTCCCTAAAAAAAAAAAATCAAAGTTTATTTTGACACCAGGCCTTCGTTACTCAAAGCCGAGGATGAAACAATGAACAATCCGCCTTAATTTCCTTCTTGGTACGAGACACCGGGAAACATTGCTGGTCGGGATTGTTCAGGTGGACGAAGGAAGCGCTCCTCTTCCTGCAGAGAGTTTCGACCAAAACAGGTTCAAGGATATAAAGTCATGACGTAAAGTCAAAATGAATCCAAACAGGCCCAGAAATGTGCGGCATCTGCTCAAATCCCCGGATCCTCCAGCGGTGCAGCCGGAGGGAAGCTCAGCCTCAGAACTCCAGATCTTTTCAATCTTCGGCGTATTTTTTATGTCATTCTTGCACAAAAATGTAATCTGATAAGAAAGTAATCGTAATCTGGGGGGGGGGGGGTCTGCAGAAGTCTGAAGATCGTGTTTTCATTCTTCCTGGTGTTTAAAATGTCTCATCGTCCTGATACTGGATTGTCCGGCGTTCTCGAAGGAGGGTTTTTGGGACCTCTGTAAGGAGGTGAAATCTCATTCCCTTCTCGCAGGGCTTGCTTCCCCCCCCCCCCCTAATCTGTCCTCCCCAAGAACGTCTTGGAAGACAAACAAAGTGCGTCTCTGACCTCTCAGCAGGCCGCATCAGAACGTCCCTGCAGTGAATCTGCCCCGCGGCCAAATACCTGAAGATCCCTCAGATCTGTGAATCCTCAGCCCCCCCCCCCCCCCGCCGGGCGCCGCCGTTAATCCCACTGCTGTCCTGCCGATCGAATGAACGTCTGCTCTCATTGGTCCTCCGACGCGTCCCGACGCTTCTGATCCGATTCAAATTTTCTTGAGCTTTTTTTTTTTTTTTTATGAAAATGAAAGGAAACAAATTTTCTTACAAACCAGTTAATTTTTTTTTTTTTTTAGCCGAACATGACTCAAGAATCTGGAGGAAATCCTTTTCACTCTCAGACAACAATTCACATGGAAGCAAACATTTAGCGTTTTTATGCTAAAGCTAAGTTCATTTGTTTGTTTTCGTGTTTCCGTTCGTCTCGTCTTCCACCTTGTGAAACGCTAAAGCGTGCTCGCGTTCGTCGGGGAAACGTGTGTTGATTGTCCGGCCTACGAGGAGCGAGTCGTGTCTGATGTCCGAGGTCAGAGGTCGTCTTCTCTGCCTAAAGGGCACTTCAGCAGAGTTTGAACCTCCTGAAAGAAAATCCCCTTGTTTGCAAGCCGCTGCTGCTCGCTGACTCGTCTTCCATATCTGGGCAGGAAAAAACTCCCCCAGCCCCCCCCCCCCCCTCTCTCTCTCTTTGACATGAACAGCCTGTGTTGCTCGCTCGCCCTCTCTTCTCCACTGTGGATTCTTTCTTTCCCGGCGGAAACACATTCCAGCCGGTTCATTCCTGCCGTCACCCGGTCCCTCCCCGCACTGTCTCAGGAAGAAAAGCTCCTTCCTTCTGAACGACTGGAGGTTCTTTTCATGTCGGGACCTGACTGCGGGGGCCCCCCCTGGGGGGGGGGGAGGAGGGTCTGCAGGGGTCATCGCCCCACAATAGACGGGTTAGCTCCGCTTAAAGCAAAACCAGCTAATTGACGACGTCGGCGTTTGTTTCTCGGCGGTGAGGTTTGCTTCGGGAGGGTCTTAACGGCCGGCGGATTAAATTCGCTGTTTGGTTCTCCGGCGGCTTAAAGGTTGGGTTCATTCTTCTAAACCGGGCTTTGTTAACGCCCACTTCCAGAAGACGACTCTCAAGTCAACAGAACACAAAAGCTCCACTTGATCTCAGAGAATATCTTTACACAAGATAAAAATGTCTAAACAAACAGGAATGAAGCCGATTAAATCTCAAAGAGCTTTTTGTTCCCTTCGTCCGTGAACGTTTTAATCACCGTCGGAACTCTCTGCTGGCTGAGTTCTCGCCACGAGAGGAACGGTTCTAGTCATTAGAACCAGGTTTTTGTCATCGGTTCAAAAAGGTGATGTTTTGTTAAGTGTGAAATTTGCTGAATAAACAATTTAGATTTATGTTAAACCATGTTTAGAAGATAATAATGTACATAAAAGGAGGCATACATGCCCTCAAGAATGATAGTTAAAATAAGATTTGAAAATAAAGTTGAAATTAGGGCGTTTAAAAAGGGTAGGATATAAAAGCTTTCCGGGTTTTGGAGGGTTGTCTGATCCTTCCTATCCTGCCAGCATCACCCTTTTTTTGAAGTTGGTTTCATCCTGGATGTAAAAAGCAGCGCGGCCCCCTGCGTCGGACTCGGCAGGCGGTCGCCAGCAGTGGGCGGAGCCGGTCCTGACCTCGTGTGGCAGCAGAACGTAAACGCGTACAGCGGCGTCTTTGTTTGAGTCAAATTCTTCCTCTCGTCAATAAGACGATTGTTCTGGAAGAACAGGCGGAGTTCCCGCTGCAGTCCCCCCCCGATCAGATTGTCCCGCTCCTGAGATGATGTCATCCTCATGAGATGATGTCATCCTCACCTGTACACTCAGCAGTTTGATGCCTGCGCTCTGATTGGACGCTTTGACTCTGCTTTACTTTTTCACACCCGGGAGTTTTTGGGTTTTTTTTGTGCTGAAGTAGACGTCGTCATTATTGATTAATCAGATGATTATTGATTCCTAGGATTTGTAGCCAGGGATGATGGCCGTCATCATTAGAAGACAAAGTTTCCACAGATTGTTTAATGGACTATAAATCCCCCGGAGGGCTTTCCCAGTGCTCTCCAACCAGCGTTAACTGGTGTGGAACCAGTCAAACATGTAAAAGCTAAGTGTCACAATAAGGAGCAGCTTATCTTCATCTTACCCAGCAGCCACCGGGGTCGGCTCGGTCCAGTTTGAGCGGGTGCGGGGGAGTCTTTATTTAGAGACGGTTCTGTTCCTGCCGGCTGGAGTCCGTCCGGCTGAGAGTTCTTCCTCTCCTCCTGTGATCCGAGGCCAGAAAGACGCTTCGGGATCGCAGACGAATTAAACTTCACCTCCGGAAGGCTCGGAAAAAGATGAAGCGTCATTCCGTTACCAGACATGGAGAATATTTCATTGGTTCTGACGCCAGAATGACGTTCAGACTGACCCATCAATCCAAACTGGACCTCTGATTGTAACCAGTTCGTCGTGTAAGATCAGATATTGGGGTTTAGGGGCTCCTCCAGTTTCAGTTATAGGGTGCGGATCCAGATCCTCCATGCGTGGGACTGTTCTAGATTCTCCTACCGTTCTATTGAGGTTAATGTCCGTTCACGTTCACGGCGTTCCAGATATTTGAACACGAAAAATATCTGGAGAATATTTTAGAGAGAATAGAGAATAGACAAAACGAACTCAGATCTTCTGCTCCGGTGCCGCATGTTGGACCCGTGTCTTTTAGATATCAGGTGATTAATCAGTAAAAAAGGACTTATCCGGCCTGCTTCAATTGCTTTTTGTTAACCTTGACCCAAAAACACTCACACACACACACACACACGCGCACTCATAGGGGGCGGAGGAAGTTGTTTGTTTGCCGTGGCGTCATCGTTTCCTGTAATAAACTGCAGCCTTTTGTCAGGATCCCATCAGCTGCTTCACCTTTATTTGCCATGGACACAAAGGGCCCCCCCCCCCGAGGGCCGGGGGGCCCCTGTCAGCAGCTCACTGTTTACAGAGCAGATTCTTTGGCTGAGCAAACAGCCGTACCCCCCGCCGCGCAGCTCAAACATGACGGCGGCGGCGCTCCTCGACATGCTGACGGACGGCTCCAGGAGTCGTCTGCTCAGCGGCGAGTTCGGACTCGTCAAATATGCGAATTTAAAGGACGAGTTTGCCGTTTTTCACCTCGCATTCCTGCTCGTTTGATATCCAACGCTTCCTGAAGAGAGTTTATTTCCTGTAGAATCTTTGAACTCAAGGCCTTCTATTGTTTTAAATATTTCTTGTCCAGTTTCAACGCCGTGTTGCTTTTCGACAGAGGTTCATTGTCAAAAGAAAACGGAAGATTTACGCAGACAAAGCGTGGAAATAAAAGAACAAGAACGTGAAAACAATTCGGCAGAAAGATGTTTCAGAAGTGAGCGCTGAGGCGCCGTAACTGAAATCCGTGCGTCTTTCCATCGTTCCTCCGCAGGCAAGTCCTTCGACATCACCTACGTGCGGCTCAAGTTCCACACCAGCCGCCCCGAGAGCTTCGTCATCTACAAGCGGACCAGAGAAGGGGGCCCCTGGGTCCCGTACCAGTACTACAGCGGCTCCTGTGAGAAGACCTATCAGAAGGCGGGCCGCGGCTTCATTCGCACCGGGGAGGACGAGCAGCAGGCGCTCTGCACCGACGAGTTCAGCGACATCTCGCCGCTCACCGGCGGCAACGTGGCGTTCTCCACGCTGGAGGGCCGACCCAGTGCCTACAACTTCGACAACAGCCCCGTCCTCCAGGTGAGAGCCGCGCCTGCAGTACGTGATGATTGGCCGACTGGGTTAGGTTCGGAAAGCCCTCGGCCTGCGAACGCACACAAAAACGCAGCATGTTCCAAAGTGGACTCGGGTGCCACACTGTTGCATTCTGGGTTGTAAATTCGTAAGGAATCTGACTAAATCTGCTACGAACACGAGCAATTATTGGCTTCATTTAAAGGTAAATCCGTACATTTAAAGATGAGATGGGGCACTTTATCTGACCTCTGATGTCACTAAGTGTTGTCACATGTTGCTAGGCGACGCCCCCAGTTTTCCCACTGCAGCTCAGTTTGGCTCCAGAGACTTCTGTCCCCCCTCTCACCCTGTGCTTCATCCCCCCTCCTCCTCCTCCTCAGTGTGTTTGTGTTTCCGTGTTTCATCACTCACGTTGTTGCTCAATAACCGAGCAGCTACGTTTTCATTCTCCTCTGGTTTTGAAATGTGTGTTTTTATTTCATGCTTAAACTGAAATGTCAGGAAAAAGACTCCGGCCGTCATCCCGCTCTCTCTCACCTCTCTATATCCCATCCTTTCAGTCCCACAAATGTTCTTCACACCTGCGCCCAGCGTTTTCTGGTGGAGATGGATTCCAGCTAGTGATGGCGTCGCCTCATTTCAACGCGTATAAATATCACAACCGGGTATTAAAACGTCTGCTTTATTTTAAGGAAGTACAAACCTAAACGTTTGGGGATGCAGCCCAAGAATAAAACTGTGACGGCTGGACCCGACTCAGCTGCTGTTTATTTCCTACTCGGCGATGACAGACGTCAGGAATGTCAGCGAGCGGGCGACAAACAGCCGTCCGACGCCTCTACGCGCAGCTTCAGTATAAATAGCTTCATGCCGACGGGTCAAATAAGGAAGTTTAGGCACGAGCTGCGGGGCTAAATTTGTTCATTTGCATAGAGGAGAGGTATTGGTGACAGAGAGGAAGAGCTGACACTCTTCGTCAGTCTCACGGCGTCATTGTTAAACTCGCATGGAGTCATCCTCACTTTCCATGGGCGTGAGGACCCTGATTGGGTGAACTGTTCCTTTAAGACTCAGTCTCTCCAGCATTAAACAACAAAATGAGCTGCCGCAGCCAGAGTTGTGACTGTTGATTGATTGATCATTATCAATACTGTTAATAAATGTATGACTCGCGTGCTAGTTTCTTTTTAACTGGCTAGCCATTGCTAGCCACGTCAGCTAGGTGGTTACCCCGCACCCCCTCCAGTAACTGGACTGTGATTGTTCACACGTCTAAGATATCGTACAGACGTCTCCGTGGTTCCGAGGCTTCAGAATGTATGTGTGGGATCCACGGAGGAGGTTCCGGCAGCATTCCTCGCTCCAGAAAACATCGGCCGAGGCTCGCACGCTGGCACGGAGCTGCAGATGATTGATAGCAGCTGAATGTCCTCGGTTTGCGCCGTGTTGACTCAGCTGAGAAACCCGGACGGACCGACGAGCTCGCAGCTGCTGGACGAACGAACGGTACCGAGTTTATCCGACATGATTCACGACTGAATGCAGCTGCAGGGACTTTAACAATGGCCGTCTTCATCGCCGCCACTGACGTCTGCCAAACGCTGAGCCTCCATCGCCGTTCGGCCGCAGACAAACATCAGACTACAGAGTGTCAGGACTGAGAGGGCCTCGCAGCTGGCAGCAGATTTTGGACTTCCTGCGAGGGTCCACCGGACACAGTCGTTCAAGGGTGTGGCCAAAGCCATCGGAATATCATTTAGCTTTAGTGTTTTGCCAAAGGTTAAACTTTGTTATCCTCCCTTCCGTGTTCCAAGGGAGTCGGTTCAGTGTCGTTTGAGCAACTCGGGGGAATATTAAAAAACACAATGTGAAAGAAAGTGGACTAAAACGTAGAATTCAGAAAGTCAGGAGTTGATGAAACTCTCTGGAAGCTTCCGGGGAGCCTCAGTCAATCTGGGATGAGAACCCAGACTAGAGCCAGAACACATTAGAGGGATTATACAGCCCATCTGGCCCTGGGAACACTTTGGGATCCTCCAACAACAGCTGGAGGATCTTCACCTCGCTGAAGATGCCGGATGAATAGAGTTACTAGAAATCCCAGAAGTGTTTGAAGTTCTTGTAAAATCTCACCTTTACTCGTCTAAAGTTTGAGTTCTTAAAGTGGGTTTGAAGTCGGAGGTGGACAATGTCAGTGTGGAAAATTTATATAAAGTAGTAGACATGACCTTTTGTGGTCTGGATTATCAGTAGAAGTCCAAAAGAGCCATCTGAGGTCAACATCTGGTTCGGATGCCTCCCTTCGGAGGTTTTCTGGACAACTGGAAATACTACATTAACTACTACGTATCTCATTCACGCTGGGAATGCCTCGGGATCCAACAGGAGGAGCTGGAAAGAATTGCTCAGGGGCGGCACGGCCGGAATGTGAAATTAGGCTGCTGCTACTACGGCTCGACCCCGGATGAGGGGAAGTGAACGGATTGATAGAGTTGAAGAACTGATTGATAATCCACTTAGATTTATCTTAAATCCTGGTTGTCCTGGTCGTGCTCCTCGGGAGGCCCACCAGCATTTGGAAGGTCTCTTGAGAATCTCAGGTGTCGGGAGACGAGTTAGAGCAGGCATGGGCAAACTAAGGCCCGGGGGCCAGATATGGCCCTTTGGGCTTTTTAATCCGGCCCCCGGAATTTGTCCAAATTCTATCATTAAATTACATTTAATTATAATTAAACCTCCCGTCTACTTCGTCACATTTTCAAAATGTTCGGGACATTTTGCGGTGGGAAAATAAAACCTTTTTTCTCCCATCTCGCTCTCTTTGGCTAACTTGGTGAAGCAGCTGGTGGGTGAATCAGCAGTGAAACGAGGATTTAACATCAGCGTGTCGAGTCCCAGGAGGAGTCGGGCGTTTACGAGTCGGTGCATGAAAGTAGAGTCGACCTGAACGCCAGAGCCAAACTCTCATCTCTGGTTTTATTTGACGCTTGAACCGTATCTCCTACAGGAGGCCTGTCAGCCATGTTGTCCTCCTCTTCGGGGTCTTTTTTATTTTTTTTAAAGCCATGCCGCTGTGGGATTGTTCACGTCACGCGTTCCCTGGCAGCAGTGACGTTACCGTTTCTGCACCGGGCCGACGGTTTGTCCTCAGACAGCTGCTCCGAGTTCACCCTCTGCTCAATAAAAAAACCCCGATAAGCTTCCTGCTGATATTGAGCAAAGCTATCGCTGGCCTTCGCTCAGCTTCCCATGAGCCTTTCACACGGGCGGGATGTTGAGCAACTCCGTGATGAGACGAGCGGGGCAGGTGTCCTTCAGTAATTCCCTCCGTCGCCAAGAAAATAGCGTTTCACGCGACGGCGTCAGTCGGAGCGCCTGTTTGTGGGCTCGCGTCACCGCGTTTCCCACAGAACCACAAAACTCTTCCTGTTTGCAGATTCACAATCGGGGGGAAAAAAATGTGTTTCCCAACATCTGTTTGCTAACGGCGCGGCTCTCAGGATCGCTGCTGTTCCGTCCAATCGCGTCCTCCGGACTGAAATATCTCAACTATCTGAAGGGCTGCGATGAAATGTGCGTCGGGTTTTAACGTGTCCCACGCTTGAGAGCGTGTTTGGGTTCTGCTGCCCGTCGGACTCGTCTTTGGTGACGTCTGTGTTGTCTCTTGCAGGATTGGGTGACGGCGACCGACATCAGAGTGACCCTGAACAGGCTCAACACGTTTGGGGACGAGGTTTTTAATGACCCCAAGGTCCTCAAGTCCTACTACTACGCCATCTCTGACTTTGCTGTTGGAGGAAGGTAATGCTCGTGTGACGTGTGGTCCGGTGGTTTTGTGGGTCCTGGCCTTTGTGTTTTCTCTGTGTGGTCTAAATCCACATAAGGACTTCTCTCCCTGCTTGTCTGGGGAAAAAAAAAAAAAAAAAAAAGGTTTGGTCAGGCATTACAAGAGTATTTAACAGACCGTCTGTTTGAAATGTGGAGCGGATTTCCATGACACAGTTGGCATTCCTGGCATTCCTGACCGGCAGGACTGGATTACAGGGAACCTGGGACAGGGGTAGACCATCCGCCATGATGGGCGGGAGAAAAGGGGAAGAGTCCGGAGTCTGAGCACCTGTCAGAGCTGCAGAATTCAGCCTTTTTATTTATTCAAGGAGGGATTTCCGAGGAGTCTTTTCCTCTGGAGGCTCCGCCCTTTTTCATCTGAACCCTGTTCACCTGAGCAAAGACGACCGGCTCAGATCCGCTCCTGACGTTTTTTGATGCCGTTTCCAACTTCCAAAGCCGTAACGGAAAATTAAAGCGGAAATGTGAAAGAACATTTGATCTGATTTCATCTTTGTCTTTATTCCGGTAGCAGCTGTTGACTCTGTCGAGTTTCTAACTTGAAGCCAAAGCTAACATTGGATGACTTGGGGGGTCAAAGCTAAGAGGCTAGTTGCCACATGTAACTCCATTTGAGGCTAGCAGGCCTCATGGGAATGTTGATCTTTTGCACCCTTTCCATTGTTGGCGAACTTCATTTGTAAATGAATAATAAAGTTAGAACGAGAGCTGAACTTCCACTCATATCTTTGCAGGCAGGTACTTGTATCGAGTCCCATCCATCAGCACAACAACGATTAAATTCCTGAAAGTCGCCGGTGAACGACACGTCGGCATTGATTAATTCTTCGAAACCTTCTCCGTGTTTCTGCATTCTAGAGTTAAACGTTGTTTCGTCCTCCCTGAAACGGGGCGATGGGAATAAAGACGGCGAGCGCTGTCGATGTGGATTCGTACGTCTGAGGCTTCGTCCTTCCTGCCATCAGTTTTTCCACATCTCTCTGCCAAGATACACCTGAGACCATCACTAGAGGTGTTGTCTGAGCAAGTCTTGTCCTGTTGTTAGGGGCCCCCTCCCCCCCCCCCCCAGGAAGTTTAGGAAAGCTTTACTTCAGAGTGGAAAAATCAGATCAACACCGGTGTTGTTTCAAACCGCTGCGTTCTCAAATGGACAGGACTCTGTTTGCACACAATGAAATCCGTCCCTTTACTTAAGTCACCTTCGTTATGCTTTGAGCCTAAATCTGTTCTGATTCGTAGACCTTTAGGTTCCGCCGTAGAGGCGTGTTTCCTGTTGTTGGGGTGCAACGGTGTGTTCCTGTGTTTCTGTCAGGTGTAAGTGTAACGGGCACGCCAGTGAATGCGCGAAGAACGACCGGGGGCGTCTGGTGTGTAACTGCAAGCACAACACAGAGGGAGACGACTGCAACGTCTGCAAAGCCTTCTACAACAACCGGCCGTGGAGGAGAGCGACCGCCGACAACCCCAACGAATGTCTGCGTAAGTGTGCAGCCGCCGGACTGAAGACAGCTACGGCTGTTCTACCGCAGCTACGGCTGTTCTATCGCAGCTACGGCTGTTCTGCAGCAGCTACGGCTGTTCTGCAGCAGCTACGACTGTTCTAGCGCAGCTACGGCTGTTCTAGCGCAGCTACGACTGTTCTGCAGCAGCTACGGCTGTTCTGCAGCAGCTACGGCTGTTCTGCAGCAGCTACGGCTGTTCTAGCGCAGCTACGACTGTTCTGCAGCAGCTACGGCTGTTCTGCAGCAGCTGCGGCTGTTCTAGCGCAGCTACGACTGTTCTGCAGCAGCTACGACTGTTCTGCAGCAGCTACGGCTGTTCTGCCGCAGCTACGACTGTTCTGCAGCAGCTACGGCTGTTCTGCAGCAGCTACGACTGTTCTGCAGCAGCTACGACTGTTCTGCAGCAGCTACGGCTGTTCTGCAGCAGCTACGGCTGTTCTGCAGCAGCTACGGCTGTTCTGCAGCAGCTACGGCTGTTCTGCAGCTACGGCTGTTCTGCAGCAGCTACGGCTGTTCTGCCGCAGCTACGACTGTTCTGCAGCAGCTACGGCTGTTCTAGCGCAGCTACGACTGTTCTGCAGCAGCTACGGCTGTTCTAGCGCAGCTACGACTGTTCTGCAGCAGCTACGGCTGTTCTGCAGCAGCTACGGCTGTTCTGCAGCTACGGCTGTTCTGCAGCAGCTACGGCTGTTCTGCCGCAGCTACGACTGTTCTGCAGCAGCTACGGCTGTTCTGCAGCAGCTACGGCTGTTCTGCAGCAGCTACGGCTGTTCTGCAGCAGCTACGGCTGTTCTGCAGCAGCTACGACTGTTCTGCAGCAGCTACGGCTGTTCTACTTCTAGCTTTAAATTGGAACAAATAAAATAATCAGCTTGGAAGAAAAAAAACTGCAAAGTCAAACGGGTTAGTTAAAAAGAAGAGATTTAATAAAATATTCCGTTACGCCCCAGCTAGAGAGGAAATCTTAGTGTTAGTCACGGCACTCTCAAGGGAATTGTGGGAGCTGTAGTTCTTATATCACAGTGCAGATGCATGACTAACAGGAAATATTAGTGTTGTTCTTCTCCCACAGTCGACTTAATCCATCCTGCAGTGCTGAGACCAGCACAGGAAACCGGAGCAGCCCGATAGGATGGGGAAAAAAACTCGTGTTGACGTTTCAGACTTCCAGCTGAGATTTATTCAACCCTGTTTTATCTGTGACTTGGTTTTACTCCGCTTGTCCAGCCCAGTTTAACACTCATGAATGTGTCCCCCCCCCCCCCCGGTCTCCTTCAGCCTGCGACTGTAACGGGAAGAGCTCCGAGTGTTACTTTGACGCCGAGCTGTACCGGGCCACCGGGCACGGAGGCCACTGCAGGAACTGTGCCGACAACACCGACGGCCCCAACTGTGAGCGCTGCCTCGACTACTTCTACAGAGAGCAGAGCGGCGGCCGCTGCCGGCCCTGTGGCTGCAACGGCGTCGGTGAGTTCAGGAACATCTGGGAAACGCATGCACAAGCGGCTTGTGCATGTCTGTGAACTATTTTAAAGCTACTTCCGACTTTCAGCCGTATCAAATGGCCCTCGAATTTCAAGGTCACATGACCAAAGTTCCATTTTTAGGTGGCGTCATAACAAGCTGGTGTCTCGTTTATTGCTTCAGCCTAGCATAGAGGGGAGAGAGCGCAGTGGGGAACTGTTAGCTTACCTTAGCACAAAGACGAGAGGCAGTAGGAAAGTCTTTTTATGTGTTAAATCCTGAGGTTTTTTTAAAGTAAAGTAGGAAACATCTGATGTTGTGATTATAAATCCGCTCGGCGGTACACACATGAAGTGAGCTGTCCTTGAAACCCGCACCGCCCGTGGAAGGAAGCTTGTGCTAATGGCCGCTGATTGTTTGCACGTGGTTGAAGGTTAACTCGCTGGCGCTTGTTGTGTGTTTCCAGGCTCCGAGTCTCCTCAGTGTGACAACAGAGGCGTGTGCGCATGCAAGCCAGGAGTGACTGGAGAAAAGTGCGACCGCTGCCAGCCGGGGTACCACAGTCTGACGGAGGCCGGCTGCAGGTACTTCAGCTGACCTCCGGCCCACGGGGACGCTGTTAGCTTGGCTTAGCACAGACCGTGGAAGCCGTTAGCTTGGCTTAGCACAAACAGTGGAAGCCGTTAGCTTGGCTTAGCACAAACAGTGGAAGCCGTTAGCTTGGCTTAGCACAAACAGTGAAAGCATGGGGAAACTGTTAGCCTAGCGCCAAAAACCTCCCTCCAGGGGTTTTTCATCGTTCTGATGTTTTGTTCTCACTTTAGATCTCAAACATGAAACATTCTGGCTTTACTTCAGTATTTATACATTAGAGGTATTGGAAGGTTTTCTTCTTTAGAGTGAGTCGAAGGTACGTATATCCTCCTGGGACCCAGCCCGCCAGTTAGCATGTCCTCTGTGATGGACAAATGTCCACTACAGAGGACATGCTAACTGGCTGCGTCTCAGAAGGATATAAAATACATTCTCCAAATGTGTATCGATCAGAATTATTTGGTCTTCAGAAGGCTAGTCAAATACTGTCTGTATTGTACAGATATTGAACTGTGAGCGCCATCTGCTGGCCAGATTTGAAAAATAATTATAAACCGTCAACTGGATTTCCCTTCTTCCTGTGATGTTAAATAATTAATAGAGTATTTTTAAGGTACAAAACTAACATGTCACAGTGCTTTAAATGTAATGTACAGTAATGTAACCAATATAAAAACACACACCTCTCTCTCTCTCTGTCAGGCCTTGCTCTTGCTCGCCCTCTGGCAGCGCTCAGGGCTGCGACGTCAACACAGGAAAGTGTCGCTGTAAAGACAACGTGGAGGGCTTCAACTGTGACAGGTAACGCATCTCGAGTGAACGCACGGGGGGGTGGGGGGGGGGGGGGTTAAACCTTCAGCAACGTGTCTGTGGTCCATCAGGTGTAAACTGGGCTACTTCAACCTGGACCCCAACAACGCTCAGGGCTGCACTCCCTGCTTCTGCTTCCAGCACTCGTCCGTGTGCGACGTCGCCGAGGGCTTCAGCGTCCACGCCGTCAGCTCCTCCTTCTCCAGAGGTAAGGGCGCCTCCGGGCGGGGCGGAGGGACGGAATCCCTCAGAAAAGACATGTGACCTCAGTGATGTGTGTGTGTGTGTGCGTGCATGTTAGATGACGAGCAGTGGACCGGTCAGCAGCGGGACGGCTCCAGCGTCTCCGTCCAGTGGTCACCCACCGGACAGGAAGTCTCCCTCATCTCAGAGGACTATTTCCCCATGTACTTCGTCGCCCCAGGTACGTGCACACACGCACGCACACACACACACACACACACACCACTCTGGCGGTTTTCCTCTCATGTCTTCTTTTGTCACAGATAGTTTTTTGGGGAACCAGATGTTGAGCTACGGACAGAACCTCACTCTGAATTTCCGGGTCGACCGTCGGGACACCCGGCTGTCTGCCGAGGATCTGGTCCTGGAAGGAGCCAGCCTAAGGGTGGCCGTCCCCCTCATCGCCCAGGGCAACGCCTACCCCGATGAGAACATGCAGACTTATGTGTTCAGGTGAGGCGCTTTGCGATTAACCCTTTGTGCGTTCATAATCTCTGTTCATCATCCCGTCAAGGATCTTTAGATTTGCTTCATAATCTGGATCGGCGAGATGTTTCACTGTAGCCCGATTGAAACTCGTTGGTCTCTGGTTCTGTCACGCTGGTTTTCGTACAATCTGCTGGTTTGGCATCACCTCGGATTCAGATTATAATCCGGATTAAGATGGTCTCTGTTGATGATGTGTTTCTCAGGCTCCACGACAGCACCGACCACCCCTGGAGGCCGACGATCAGCCACTCCGACTTCCAGAAGCTTCTCCACAACCTGACCGCCATCAAGATCCGAGGAACCTACAGCGAGAGGAGTAAGGGTCCTGTGCAGCCGACCGAGTGCCACCGACCGGTGACCGACCGGTGCCCTCAGAGTGCTGATGCCTGTGTCTTTGCAGGCGCCGGTTACCTTGACGACGTCTCTTTGGTGACGGCCAGGCGAGGCCCGGGTGTCCCGGCCCGCTGGGTGGAGCGCTGCACGTGCCCTCAGGGTTACCAGGGGCAGCACTGTGAGCAGTGCATGCTGGGATACCGCCGCGCCCGGCAAGAGCTCGGCTCCTTCAGCCCCTGTGAGCCCTGCAACTGTCACGGGCACAGCGACGCCTGCGACCCGGGGACAGGTAATACCGGGACGGGTAACGGTGGTTTGACCGGTCACTGACCGCTGGCGTCCGTCTCTCAGGAGCGTGCGACTGCCAGGACGACACGGCTGGTTTGAGCTGCGAGCGCTGCAAAGACGGTTTCTACGGCGACGCCACCAAAGGGACACCGAGCGACTGTGAGCCCTGCCCCTGTCCCGCCGGCGCCACCTGTGCCGTTGTCCTGACAACCAGAGAGGTGGTCTGCACCAACTGTCCCACGGGAACCACAGGTACGCGGCGTTCGTCCCTCGCCGCTTCTCCGAGCTCCGGCACTCGGGTGACGCTGAACCGCTCCGGCTACCTGTGCGCAGGTAAACGCTGCGAGCTCTGCGACGACGGCTTCTTCGGCGACCCGCTGGGTCAGAGCGGTCCGGCGCGCGCCTGCCGCGCCTGCAAGTGCAGCGATAACATCGACCCCAACGCCGTCGGCAACTGCGACCGGGAGACGGGCGAGTGCCTCAAGTGCATCTACAACACCGCCGGCTTCTTCTGCGACCGCTGCAAGGAAGGTTTCTACGGCAACGCCCTTTCGGCCAACCCCGACGACAAGTGCAAACGTAAGAGGAAAGACGTTTTCCATCTGCCGTTGGAATAGCGTCGACAGAAAAACGCTTCATGTGCTCAACGAAATCTAATCGGACCTCGCGGCCGTCTGTCCGGGCCAGCCTGCTCCTGCTCGCCGTTCGGGACGGCCGACCGACAGACCGGCTGCTCCCAGGTCACCGGTCAGTGCCGGTGCCTCCCCAACGTGGCCGAGCGCGACTGCGGCGCCTGCGAGCCCGGCTTCTTCAACCTGCAGAGCGGCGACGGCTGCGAACGGTCAGCTCGCGGCATCCCGTCGACTCTTCGCTCTAGTTTTTTTTGCGTCGTTCTGAAACCCCGACTCCTCGCCGCAGGTGTAACTGCAATCCCATTGGCTCCACCAGCGGTCAGTGTGACATCACCGGGGGGCAGTGCGAGTGTCAGCCCGGCGTCGCCGGCCTGCAGTGCCAACGCTGCGAGGTCAACTTCTTTGGCTTCAGCTCGTCGGGATGCAAACGTAAGTGTGGCGACTGAGCGACCGTGGTGGTGCAAGTCCGGAGCGTTTTCTGAGAGTGTGTGTGTGTGTGTGTGTGTGTGTCCCCCCCCCAGCCTGCGACTGCGACCCTGAGGGATCCCAGTCGGGACAGTGCAAAGAGGATGGCCGCTGCGCGTGTCGCCCCGGCTTCGTCGGCGCCCGATGCGACATGTGCGAGGAGAACTTCTTCTACAACCGCTCCACGCCGGGCTGCCAGCAGTGTCCCTCCTGCTACAGTCTGGTCCGGGACAAGGTGAGGGACGCCCCCCCCCCGGGTCAGCCGAGTTGCTTCACACGACCAGCCGAGCGGGATTGTCGGAACGCGTTTCCGTGTGCAGGTGAACCAGCAGCGGCAGAAACTCCACGAGCTGCAGACGCTGATGGACGACCTGAGCTCGGGTCAGGACGCCGTCGGCGACGAGGCCTTCGAGGATCGGCTGAAGGAGGCGGAGCGAGCCATTATGGAGCTGCTGGAAGAGGCTCAGGCCAGCAAAGGTGAGGGTCCGGCCGCGGCGGGCCCTGAAACAAGCCCAGCGCTGATGCCGTGACCTTTGACCCTTCAGACGTAGACCGGGGCCTGCTGGAGCGTCTGAACGCCATCAACAACACCCTGACGACCCAATGGAACCGGCTGCAGAGCATCCGCGACACGGTTGACGACACCGGCGCGCAGGCCGACCGCGCCCGCCACCGCGTCCGAGACGCCGAGGGCCTGATCGGCCGAGCTCGCCTGGAGCTGGACAAGGCCAAGGACGCCATTCGCAAAGTGGTGAGTGGGCGTGGCGTTGTTGGCATGGCAACAACAGGTCTGAGAGAGCTTGATTAACTAGGGGGGGGGTGTCGTCGTCTGCAGGACATCAAACCGCCCACCGGTACCGGGGATCCGAACAACATGACGCTGCTGGCGGAGGAGGCCCGGACGCTGGCGGAGAAGTGAGGAGCCGTCACGGGAATCATGGGAAACGGTTTCCATTCGGTCGCGAGTAACGTAAACGAAGCGTCGGCGTTCCCTCGCAGGCACAAGATGGACGCCGACCAGATTGAGAAGATCGCCAAAGACGCCAACGACACGTCGACCAAAGCGTACAACCTGCTGCTGAAGACTCTGGACGGCGAAGGCAAGACGAGCCGGGAGATCGAGGAGCTCAACAGGAAGTAGGTCTCAGTCCGGCGTACCATCTTTAAACCGAGAAAAGGAGCGTTTGATTCGGACGCCGGCTCTGATTCCGCCGTTCAGGTACAACGAGGCGAAGGAGCTGGCGAAGAATCTGGAGAAACGGGCCGACGAGGTTCAGGCCGAGGCCGAAGACGCCGGAGACAAAGCCCTGAAGATCTTCGCCAATCTGACCAGCCTCCCGCCGGTCGACACGCGGGCCCTCGAGGCGAGTCGTCCACGCGCACGGAACGGTTTTAATCGCGTACATTCAGGCGTCCGGCGAAGCTGACGAGGCCTCGGCGTGTTTTTTTTTTTTTTTTAGGACGAAGCCAGTAAGATCAAGAAGGAGGCGTCGGACCTGGACAAGCTGATCGATAAGACGGAGAAGGAGTACAGCGACCTCCGGGACGACCTGAAGGCCAAAGAGCAGGAAGTCCGCAAGCTGCTGGAGAAAGGCAAAAGCGAGCAGCAGGTATGTCGAAGGCGGTCGTCGTGCTAAGCTAACGCGTCCTGGCTGCAGGTGGCGCCATCCGGTGTTCACGCGGAGCGTCTGAGACGTTTGGGCTTCTCGCTTCCTGTTTCACAGACGGCAGATCAGCTGTTGGCCCGAGCCGACGCCGCCAAAGCTATGGCCGAGGACGCCGCGAAGAAGGGCCAGTCCACGTTCCGAGAGGCCGAGAGCATCCTGGACGACCTCAGAGGTGCGAGGGGGGGGGGGTGGGGGGTGTCGTTGCAATTGTTGCCGTGGTTACGGCCTCGTCTTCAGGTCTGAATCTCTTCCGTTTCATTCCCGATCAGACTTCGACAGGAGGGTCAACGACAACAAGACGGCTGCCGAGGACGCCTTGAGGAAGATCCCCGCCATCAACGCCACCATCGCGTCCGCCAACGAGAAGACCAGGCAGGCGGAGGCCGCGCTCGGCAACGCGGCCGCCGACGCCCGGGAGGCCAAGAGCAAGGCGGAGGAGGCCGAGAGGATCGCTAGCAACGTGCAGAAGGTACGACGGACGCAACCTGACACCTGACACCTATGAACTTTATTAGCTGACTTGCAAATGGACATTTTGTCCTCTCAGGGCTCAGCCAAGACCAAAGAGGACGCAGAGAAGGCTTTCCAGGACACCACCAAGCTGGACGACGAGGTCAACAGCATGATGGATCAGCTGAGCGCCGCCGAGCGGGAGCTAGCGAGGAAGAAGGGCGAGGTCGACCAAGACATGATGATGGCTGGAATGGTAAGAACCGCTACGGCTCTTCTTAAACACGGAGGGCGTCGTGGTGACCCGTGAGGTCTGTCCTCTGTCCTCTGTCCCCCAGGCATCAGATAACGCTAAACAGGCAGAGGACAACGCCCGCAAGGCGAAGAGCGCCGTGAAGACCGTTCTGGGCACGATCACCGCCCTGCTGGATCAACTGGGTAAGGACACGCTCGCGGTTAGCTTCCAATTTAGCATCAGCGGGAACCGGCACAAAATGGACTTCGGTTTCTTCCTTTAATGGTATTTATGTGAAGTAAAAATTGAGGGAGTGATTTAATTAAATTTAATAAGACGGTTTCGGACGAATTTCCAGTTCCCCTCCGCTTTCCTGAAAATGCCCACCGGCAACATTCCAGGAATGGAAACCGTGGAAACCAGCCGGAATTCCACCAAACTGGGATTTCATGAGAACTAATCTAGATATCAAAATGTCTATTTATAACTCTTTAATTGTGTTTCTGTGTTGTTGTTATGAGGCGGGGGGGGTCTGACATTTACGATCGTTACTTAAGGGACAGAGTTTTGTAGTTCTCATTTTCCTGTAGTCCACTTACGGAACGAACCTTCTCGTCTCTAGGACACATCGACAAGGTGGACTTGAGCAAACTGAACCAGATCGACGAGTCCCTGAAGAGCGCCAAAGGCAAGATGGCCAACGGCGACCTGGACAGGAAGCTGGCCGAGCTGAACGACGTGGCGCGGACCCAGGAAGACATGATCAACGACTACGACCGGCAGATCCACGAGATCCGCGCCGACATCGTCAACCTGAACGACATCAAGAACACGTTACCCGACGGCTGCTTCAACACGCCGTCTATAGAGACGCCTTAACCCCGCCCCCTCCTCCGACACGCCCCCCCCCCCCCTCTTCACATCTAACACTCAACTTTTACCAAAACGTTTCTTCCTCATTCTTTCACAAGAAGCCAATCATTTTCAAAGCCACGTTTTTAACAAAAGAGAATTTTATTTTTCCGTCTCGTTGTTTTTGAGACGCAGTAACGTGGTCACGCCAGAATGAACTCAGCGGCGTTAGAGAAGCCGCAAAAGAAGAAGAAAAAAAAAGCCAGAACCACAAACCCGACGTGACTGCACCCCAACGAGAGGGACGTTCCACCGGGCCGTTTCCCATCATGCCTCGGGACACCGTCTCAGCTCGCTGAACGAACGCCGCACGCTGTCGCCGCTACGCTTTCTTCTTAAAACCGTGTTTCCAGAAACCTCACAGTGAAGGAATCCTCTCGTTTTTTTTATTTTATTTTATTTTTTGCTGCTTTTCTCCCGAAGCTACAACGAAAACTGAAGAAAAGTATTTCACTTCCTTCTTTCTCCGACAGTGTTTTCCACCTGCAGCGAAACGACAGTTATTCTGCTGGAGCCCATTAAAACCTCTGAAGTCCAGAAAAATAGTAAAAAAATATATATATATATATAAATAAAACTACGTTTGAGGACTGGAGATTCCGTCGGCGCATCCGTACATCAGCTCGGACATCGGTCAAGCAGCGTCTCGTGTCCCGGCGTCACAACGGAGACAAACCTTTTAATGTTATCGTTTTTTTACCGATCGCACGTTTTCTTCCGGGCTAAATCCAACGCTATGCAACTTTGTACATTTTGCGTAGAATTTTTATCTGATACACTGGTGCTAATAATTATTTCAAATGTTATATTTTTGTGTGAATGTTTCTTATTTTTATTTTGTGTAAATATATGCTTAAATGATTCAGGACCGGCTGATTTTTTTTAAAAGAAAACTCCCGTCACGCAAAAAACGGCCGCATTATCACAATCAACTGAAACCTCCAGGTTAAATATCTATAAATAATCTACGATATCGTCTGTGGTATGTTATAACTATAATATGCTTGCTTGTATAGCGTCGCTGCCTCAATAGCAAAGCCAATATTTCCTTTGTGTTTTCACGCGTTAATTCAACCTAACTGAACGTTTTCAGCGCTTTGACCCGCCTGCCAATCGGGACATGCTTTTTAAAGGGTCGTCCCCCCCCCTCCCCCCTCGCGAGTCACCTCGCCGAGTTCATCTGCAAACGGGATGGAGCCCAAATCACAGTTTTGTGCCTTAATATAAAAAAAAAATTCACAGACCCAAAGATGCCATCCATGTTTCGTCCCACGACGAATATTCCTCGCGCCGGTGCAATCGGTAACCCCGCCGATTTAGTTTTTCAAAATAAAAACAATTATTGTCATCCAGCAGACGTTCCCAAAAAACAAATCAGCTCTGCAGATTTTAAAAGTGATCTTTCTCTTGAAAGAAAATCTTAGATTTTCAGTCGGCAGGTGAGCCGGACTTGTTTTTTGTCACCTGTCCTTTGATTTCCTCTCCATCCGGCGCTGGCAGGAGGTGCAGCACACACCGACGTGACCTAAACAGTATTTTAAGTTATAATGTACCAGTTAGTTGTGTTTCGGGCCGGTTGTCGTCGGTGGCGACGCGTGTGCTGCACGGCCTGGGGGGGGACGGGGGGACGTGGTCTGTCGTTTTTGCCGCCCTGTGAGAGGAGCTGACTGGACCCTGTTTTGTTCCCATGTGCCTGTAAATCCAAACTTAACATTTGAATAATAAAACTTTACTACAAGATTGTGAAGCCGTTTGTTCTGTTGGTCTGCATTGTCGTCTTTTTTTTTTTTACCGTTTTGAAGTTTACAGCTACTTCGGAGCTCTGTGGTTAACTTCCACGCCGGGAATGGAAACATTCAGGTGATGCTGTCCTTCCTAATAAACCAGTGTTAAAGTGCTTTCAGCTAAATGCTAAATGCAGCATGTTAGAAGAGACAATTAACTTTGTCTGCAATTTCAACTCGGAAAAAATTAGAGTTTAGGACTTTGATGCAATTAATGTGAACAAAAGTTAGTATTTGGTTGTAGATTTCTTTTTCTTTTTACTTTACAAAGCAGATTATTGCTGCGGTAACGATCCTATTGATCCCTTTCAGATCTAATCTACCTCTCTCTGTGGTTAGAAATAATTACAAAAAACAAGAGCACAAGTTCTAAACTCGATTTAAAAATATGTTATTTGTCTTTATGTTTCTATGGATGCAAACATTGTTTTTTCTCCAATTACCTGTACAGACCACCAGGTGGAGATAGAGTTCTGTTTGCTCCTCTGCTCGCAGACAGAAGGAGCAAGTTCTCATTATGAAGAGCTCAGCAGAGAAAATAGTAGTCAAATAAAGAAAGATGTAAATGCATTGAAATTAATATTTATTTCTATTTACTGTTTAATGGATTTTTGAAAAATATTTTTAGTCCCCCCAAGTTACCTCATCGGATATAATTTATGGAAGCAGAATAATAAAATAGTCTTAGTGACTTTATTAATAAAAAAACAGAGAGCTGAATTTAGGAACTTATTACAGGAGTCCATTCTATCGGCTGACGTCACGTTTCATTAAATCCTCATTCACAGGTGGGAACTTTTTTTCCATTGAATCATTCCTCGCGTGTTTGTGTTTGTGTTTGAATGGTGTTTTATTTGTACTCCAACTGTAACCGTCGAGTATTTGAACCCTTAATGCTTGTACTTTCACTCGTAATGAAGTACCTGTAGCGTGTGGTATCGTTATTACTGCAGTATTACTACAGAGTAAAAAAAAAAAGAACGCTCGACCTTGTCCCCACACTTGGCTTGCGCGCTTTCATCTGCCCCGCGGCGCGAGCCCCCGAGCGCGCGCCGGCTCTCGAGCTCGTGCGCTGCTCGGAGGAGGGGAGGGGCGGGGCAGCCGGCCGGGGGATCCGCTGACCGCTGTGTGAGTCCGCTCACTTCCAGCGGCTCACGCGGGGATTTAACATCCGCTTCTGGACGGCCATTTCCGGACGAGGAAGGAAAGTTTTTCGCCCTTCTGTTCGGAGTTTAATATCCCCCCCCCCCGCTAAGGTAGCCTGGGACAGCGGAACAATGAGGGAGTACCAGCCGGGCTGCCGGACCGCCGCCGGCTGCCTCGGCTAACTGCTAGCTAGCGGCTAAAACTAAAACTCGCCCCCGTGGGGTCGGACCTTATGTCGGCTTTTACCGCTCCGTAGCGCCGTCTAAAGACTCGAACCCCCCCCCGTATTTCCAGATTAATTATTCACTTCTGGTAAGAACGGAACTTTTTTCTCGTGTCGGATATGGAGACGGACTCGCTGGCGGGCGACGTGGACTCCGTGCACGGAGGACCGAGCCTCCTGGACCCACTTGTGGACCGTATCCTGGGGGACACCGTGTCCCAACTGCAGGGATGGCTCCGAGTGTACGGTAAGGACAGCGGCCACGCAGGCGGGGGGGTGTCCGGTGTCCGGTACTGAAGATGAGGTCGGACCCATAAAACATCTGTCCTCAGGCAGGGTAAATGTCCACACTGGGGGGGTCATTGTTGTGGTTCTCCATGCTGGGGGGGTGAATCTGGAGTTGTGGGTTCATGTCCCATTCCGTTTCTCAGCCAAAGCTGTTCTCCGTGACAGAATCTCACTCTGAGGGTCAATCGACCCTCGGCTGGGAATCGGTTGAGTTTATCAATCCGCGATCTTGAGACACAGCGTGGATTCCAAATAGTTTCGGGCTGCAGAATGTATGAATATAAATAAATTGATTACTTATCACTGTTTAGATTATTTGATTAATTGTTTCAGCTCCTCATGAAAGCTGTTTGTAGCACCGGGATCTAATGTGGGACTCGATAAATGTAGGTTTTAAAATTAAATGAATCTTCTCTGCGAGTCCTCGTGGCCGATCTAAGCACAGGCCCCGAACGCAGCACCGGTATCTGTGGAAGCAGGACTGTGTCAGGATGTTTGCCCCCCCCCCCCCCCCCCCCAGTTGGCACAGTGTGATGTCAGCACCCACTTTGTGCCGGTGATCTCACCCGGCCCGGCATCAGAACCATCACATACCTCAAATAGATCCAACAATGGCCGCCGCGCTTCACGAGCACCTCACCGGGGAAAAATGTCCAAATGAGACGTTCGTGTTCGGTCAGCGAGGCCGAGGTCAGCGGCTCATGATGATGATGATGATGAAGAATATATTTATTAGATGGAATGTTATCACGTTTACAGGTTCACTCAGGAATTGTATTCATATTTAAATATAGCAATTACACTTATTATTATAATCAGTTTCATTTACAAATAATCCTAGTCGAGCTAAACCCCCTGAAATCATAAATAAATCAACTTTATCCGGATATATTTGTAAAACGTATTTAATTATAACGTTTCTAGACGAGAGAACATCTCGATGTCGGGAAGCGACGGGACACGTTTAGCCTGTTTTAGCACAAAGGTTGGATGTCCGGGGGATCGTTGTAGTCGATCTAAGGAGGACCGACCCCCCCCCCCCCCCCATCCGGTGGGCCGTTATTGATCGGCTGACCGCTTCGATAATAATGGATGCGCTGATCTCGGCTGTTCTAATCCGTCCGTCGGCTGAAAGCATCAGCAGCGTTTTAACTGGAGAAAGGCTGCTGCTGTGTTTAAGCCTATTAAAGCCGACCACAGACCCCCCCCCCCCCCCCCCCCCCGGTGTGAGCAGTCACCATTCAGACCTTTCTCCCTGGACCGCCACGTCTTCTGCCCTTTCAGATCAGAAGCTGTAAATCTGAGACGAGCAGAAAAATTCAAGATTCTTTTCTTCTTTTCTTTTTAATTGATCTCGTTCAACAAGCCGTCGACCCGAGGCTTTAAATGATCATTACTCTCAGCAAGGAAACGAATCTATTGATCGGTATGGATCCCACATTGGTCTGGAGATGCTCCACATTCCCTCTGGGAGGTTCTGGGATCAGGACTGGACCTTCCCCTCCGCCCGCTGAGGTGGACGGGGATTGTGGGACTTTGTTGTGTCCACACCTGGGGGGGGTGAGGCGTGTGGGTTGGAGGGTTGCCCCCCCCCCCACCATCGTGACGGTTGATTCCTTTGAGGCTGCCGTGTGAAAACGGTATAAATCCTCAGTGCTTTTATTGGCTTGGAGGTGTAAGTCGGGGGTGGGGGGGGGGGGTCAGGCCTGCGGCGGTCTGTGGGACAATGGAGGCCGATCAGAGGAGGAAATGGAAAGTTCCTTCCAGGACGGCTGTTATCAGGACGGCTGCGGGCGTCGAGGCAGGATTTCCACTGCGAAACAAAACAAGCCTCGAGCTCCTCTGGACCAAAATAAGCCGCCGTCTATTTGAGGACGCGCGGTGGAAAAACACGGGAGGAGCTTCGGCGAGCTTCGGCGAGCTCGCCCTCCGAATGGCAGCGGTTTGATAGCGTGTTTCACCCAACAACAGAACCTCGCCCCTGTCGAAGGTCAGGTGACGTTTCTGAGCCCACAGACGTTTCTACGGCGTTTAAGTGAGCTAGCATGAGCGAGCTAACATGTCAACGCTAAACAGGAAGTAGTCTAGCTCCAGTCTTTTATACGTGATCGGGGTTTAAAGCTCTGGGCTTTACAGATCAATCGTTTTAACATCAGCGACGTCTTAACTCTGAAGATGAAACACAAGCGTGTAACGTCGGCTCCGACTGACTCCGACTTTCGTCCATTCTAAGCGAAGCGTTCTTTAGGACGTCTTCTTAGCGACCTTCACTCGGGTTTCCTGTCTCGTTTTCTGGCGCTGACGTCTGTCCTCACGTCGGCGACGGCGGCGAGGGCCCGCCGCCCCGCAGCAGGGGCTTGTGGGAGATTGAGCCAGGATTCCTGAATGCCCTGTCCCTCCCTCTGTTGGTATCCAGCGGCTGATCCATTGCTCTCTTGATGGTTATTTTTAGCCGGGGGGGGGGGGCTGCTGATGCCGGGTGTCGCTCCTGGTTTCCGGCTGGATGGAGACGAGGAGCCGACTAAGTGCCGTCTAATGGAACCGCAGGGCCGGGACATTTTTTTGTTGCTGTGATTCCGTCGCTCTTCCGTGTTTTCCGCCTGATTAACTATTTCCTTTCGCTGCACGCGTTTTCAGGAGCAGGAATGTTTGTCCCGTCAGACATTAATGCCAGGAAATGAACCCGACTCCTGGTGTTGTCCGAGCGCTACACCCTGCTGGCCACCCCGAACTTTTAGTTTAGTTTAGATCTGATTATTCATCGTGTCCTTCTGTCAACTTTTGTTCCTGTAATTAGACAAAAGCCTGTTGTTGAAACATATTCTCATCCTTGTGATGTGAGATCAGTAGATCGATCGATCGATTAGTCGGTTGTTGCTGCTCCTCGGGGTTTTGTGACGGGACATGACATTTGGGCTCAGGCTGTGATTGGCTAAATGCTGGAGGTCTCCTCGGCTCAGCTCGTCTTATCTCTGACCTAGATGCGTCGTCGCCGTGGACACCGGCCGCTTCGGTATCCAGTGAAGGCCGACATGTGGGTCACGTCCCAGAATCCTTCACTCCACTTGCAGAGAATTTGACCAATCAACCTCATTAAATCATTACATTTCTTGGATATTGTCTTTTCATTTGGACAACAGGGAGACGCCGAAGACGCAGAGAATACGTTGAACATTCTAAACGTCTGTTTATCTTCCGCCGCCTCACATTTAGCAGGAAACCAAATCCTCTTCTACCTCCCGTCGATCCATTCCGGAGTCGGAGCCCGACCGAAACCGGCGACTCCCAGAACTCTAATTTTAGGTTCTCAAGAAGAGAAGTCTGCCAGTGGAAGCTCTGACCTTTGACCTTCTAGTTGCTGCAGACATGTGTGACTCAGACGGCTGTAACCACGAATGTAACGTGGCGTGGAAACAACGAACCTCCTCGTCTCCGTGTGAGTCAACATGTGGACACTTCCTCCTTCTGCTGCGTCGACGTGTTAAGTCATCGGCGGAGTTAAATGTCTTTCGTCCCTCATGACAGATGAAGTTTTTCGGGGGCGGGGGGCATCGCTCCTACTTCCTGTCTGAGTGCAGAGTAACCGTCTCTCGATGACACCGATGTGATTCTGGGGACAGGTTTTCACCGACTGTCTACTCGTTTTTTTTTTTCTCCTCCTTGTCGTCGGCGTGGAAACATCAGGAACAGTTGAAAGACCTCCCACAGTGACGCTGAGATGGAACTGCATTTCTTAAAGCACGCACGCCAGACTGCCAGTCTGTGCATAAGGGGAAACCACAGTCTGCTGGTTTGCTCTTCGGTGAACCCTGATTGGCTGAGTCTGACGTTCCACTTCCTCCCAGGAAGAGAGCCGCCCCGGCCAGTTGAGAAAGACGCCGTCTCCAAGTCGACGTGAAAGAAAACCCAAACAGAAACGTTCCTCTCGGGTCCGCGTTGAGGTCGCGGCTGTCGTCGAACCAGCTGTTTCTGGATTCGTCCATCTGCTCGCTGCTGCCTGGAGGAAGTCGGCGTGTGACGCAGCATGAATAGAGGTCGAACCCCCCCGGAAGGGTGTGAGGATCTAGTCCAGGTTCCCTACCACTGGCACCATCACAGGACGCCTCGGCAGCCAGCGCCTGAGCAGCCGTTGGACAGATACAAGTGGAACACGTACGCCTGCCTGGCGCCGACGGCGACCAATATGGCCGCCCCAAAGGGCAAAGGGCAGAGCAGAGAGCGCCTTAGCTCGAGGCTGCTCAGCCTCCCCAGGTTCATCGCAGACGACCGGAGCGGCGATCAGCCTTCCACGGGCAACGGAGGCCAGACGAGACCAGGAACGCTACGCAGAATCTTCCCCTACCTCAGGTCCATGTCGGAACCCGGTCCAGACGGCCATCAGGGCAGGGAGGTGGGATCAGAGTCCGAGCGACGGGGGACGCCCATCAGCAACTTCCTCGCCTCATTCTACCGGAGGATCGGCAGAGTCCTGAGGGACGACCCTGACGCCCAATCAGGAGAGTCCGGTAGGAGCGGGGGGGGGGGAGAAGGGGGCTGGACCGGGGTTAGAAATAACTTCACTTAGTCTATCTATCTATCTGTCTATCCGTCTATCCGTCTATCCGTCTATCCGTCTATCCGTCTATCCGTCTGTCCGTCTGTCCGTCTGTCCGTCTATCCGTCTATCCGTCCATCCGTCTATCCGTCTATCCGTCTATCCGTCTGTCAGTCTATCCGTCTATCTCTATCTGTCTAGTCTATCTGTCTATCTGTCTATCCGTCTATCAGTCTATCCGTCTATCCATCTATCTGTCTGTCACATTTTGACTTGACTCATGATAGTATTGCTACATACGAGTCACTTTCTCTCCGTGAAAAGTTCTCAGGCCGATTAATATCTTGGAATTAGCCTTCCGAAAACATTGAGTGCGTGACGCTCAGTCGAGCAGCTAGCTCGAGGGTCAAGTCACGCTAATTGCATTTTCCGCTGGAACAGGACGTGCAGATGTGACATTTTGAGTCTGAAGATGATAATAAATGTGTGTTTCAATACAGAACTGACGACTCGTGCCGGCAGGAATGTCACGGCGGTCTGCAAACCGTCGCTTTTAAATATCCATATTTAAAGGTTATAATTAAGGTATATTCATAAGCTTTATATTTGCATCTTAAACACAGTTTATTTATAGATTTATTCTTGTGACATAAATATGATCCCAATAAAGACCGGCTGAATAATTTATTAGCCATTAGCTCTTGTTGTCATAAGATAAATTTAACTGTTGACTTTGAAATATTGGCATTAAATGAAAATGATCCAGTCGGACCAATTTGTGACCCGGCTGTCGAACGGACGCCTTGTTTTCCGGCTTCTCGGCCCATATGACCCGCCTCAAAGGCTAAATGTAAAAGCAGCGAGGAGGAGCGTTTCTGGATGGGATTCGTTCCTTCTCTCTGAGCTAGTGGTTTGTTCAGAGGAGGAGGAGGAGGAGGAGGAGGAAGGTCGGAGCCGCGTTATCACATCTTACAGAGGTCGTCCAGAACATGATGACAAATAAAACACCTCATTGCTTAAAACGTTGCTCTCTGAGTTTTGGGTCCGCCGCCATGACGACGAGTTCTGAGGTAGGAGAAAAGACAAATCTGAGATGAAGTCATTTCTAAAAAACAAACAAAAAAAAGAGTTAAATATCTGATCTTGGAGCCGCGAATCTGCTCGAATAAATTGAAGTGCATTCCCTTCTGAAGCGACCCAATGAGGGTCGTCTGGTTTAATCCGGTTAGATGAAACCCTCGTGGGTCCCGGACAAAAAACATTATTTTTTATATATTAATTTATGACTGTTTATTATAAATTTACAAGAATCCGCAGAAATTCTGATCCTTTTTTTTTCACAGTTTTATCCTAATGTTCCACGGTTCCGCATGTCAAGCCTTTATCGATCGGGTTCAGAAAGGTTTGGTTCAGAGGAACGCGAACCGGCCGCCGCCGCTGACCTCTGACCTCCCAGCTACCCTCCCTGTGAGAATGCGCTTTGCAGAGCGACGGAGCACGGAGGACGTTCAGGACGTTCAACGGATCATTACTGGACAGGTCGTCTCCTTTCCCCTGGAAACACTGATTTAACGGGAGGATGTTGGATGGATTATTGATCGATCGATCGATGCTGAAGGAGATATGTTGTTTTGGTTGTAAAGTCATGTGACCTGTTTCAGCCCTCTGCTGCTGTGTGTGTGTGTGTGTCAGTGACACGCCCCTCTCTGTTCACCCCCCCCCCCCCCCCCCTCCTGTTGAATCTGGATAAAGCTGCGATGTGTCATTAGCGGGCTGCGATTGCATCAAACCTGCTCTATTTACTGGTCGCTATGGAGACCAGACCCGCAGGGACTCGTTCGCCGCCGGCCGGCCGGAGGACGCCTCCGGAGTTATTCACAGAGACAAATGTCTCAGAAGCGTCCTTTGAACGGGGCAGGAACCGGGTCACCTGGACCAGGAACCGGTGCCTTTGGGCCGCCCTGCTCGCCCGCCGGCTCGTCCCACATGTCTCGTCGGAAGAGCGAGGTTCCTCTCCCCGAACAGGGAAGCCGACCAATTAGCCACCTCCTCCTCCTCCTGATTGGCCGCTGCCGTTTCACTCAGCGGCTCCGAACGGTAGCAGGTGTGACCCCCCCCCCCCCCCCCCCCGCCTCAGATCCTCAGGGGGTCTCCGGGCCCACGCTTTGACGTGGATGATTTAGTACGGAGCCAGGAATAGACTCCTGAAAAGCGCGGCTCCTCAGCTGCTTCCTGCTCCGACCCTCGCCGCTCCAGCTCCGCCTCCACCTGCTTCACGGCGCCGCTTTATTCCTGACCCGTTTGAAGCTAGACGGGCCCGAAGGCGGCGCAGCGTCCGACTGCGTTCTCCTCGTTTGGTTCTTATAACAGGAGATCGCTCTAGAACCTGGACTGTCCCGCTGTAGCCAGAGACAGTGAACACACCACCTCTGACCTCTGACCTCGGCTGAGATCACGTGACTGCTGAGTCCTCCAGACATCACTTTCACCTGTTCTGCAGATCAGGGTGAAGTTTAGAGGCACAGCGCCCCCTGCAGGTTCACCTCTTTAGATTCTCATTTATAATAATATACAGGACAAATAAAAAAAGTAAAAAGACTTTCGGGGATCTGAGAATAAAGGTTCCATCGATGTTCTAGAAGGTTTAACTGCCGCTCGCGATGAGGAGGAGCCGCATCAACCCGAATAACAAACACGACGTGTGTCCTCCTCGTCTCAGATGTCAAAGGTCCTCCGGCTCACCGCTTCTCCTGCGGTCAGAGTCCGTACGCCGACAGCGGCGTCTGGGAGAGGAAGATGTGCATCCTGACGGACAGCCAGCTCGTCCTGCTGAACAAGGAGGACGAGGTGAGACTTTATTTTTATGTCCTTGTCCAAACGAGCACATTTAAAAGTTACATTTTCTGTCCTTGAGGACGCGTTATTCTTACGTGGAGGTCGTCCACATAAGTGAAGTCCAGAGGGATGTTAAGCTAGATTAAACATGCAGTCATCTCCTCCTCCTCCTCCTCTTCCTCAGGCTGCAGGTGAGGACAGCCCCTCCAACTCGTCCAAGGCTCGGAGTCTACGCAGGACGGTCAGCGTCCCCTCAGAGGGACAGTTCCCAGACTTCCCAGCAGATGGCACCACCATGTTAGGTAAAGGCCGAAGACGTGGGTGTGTGTGTGGGGGGGGGGGGGGACATGGTTGCCATGACAACATACTACTGTTATTGTTGGATTCCTGGAATATCCTGGAGGTTTGGAGATTTATTCCACTTATTCAACTCCAAAAGCCTTGGGTACTACGCTTCCCATCATGCAGCTGGGTGTTACAGCAGTGGAAGAACTCTTTTGTTCTTCCCTGAACGTTTTGAACGCTGCCCACTCGGTCGGGTGAACGCTTCTAATCCGCTTTGATAATGAGGCGTTCGGGTGCCGCCTGTATTTTTCCCCGCTCCGCGTGGGAGCGTTGCCGCGGCCGGGGAATGTCCAGAGGACAAAGCATCCAGTGTCCATCCGTCCCTCTGAGGGAGCTGGACTGACCCCCGCTGCCCCCGGTGGGACGCCTGAGCTGAGGGGATTCCCGCCCAGGGCTGCAGGGGTCCAGAACTCAGTTTGGCATCCGGACTCTGCGACCGGACCGGACCCGGAATGTCGGCATGTTTTCATTCAGACGTTTGATCGGTTTATTGATCAGTTATTGGACGGACCCTCATTCATTCTCTGACCTCCTTAATCCCCCTCACCCCTCCTTGCCCACCAGCTCGGGGGGGGGGGGGGTTATTTATATGTTAATGTTCCCAGTTTGACCACACTAATAACCAGTTTAGACTGGATTTATACTGGCAGGAAATCAGGAAATAAACTGGCCCAATGCTGGATTCTAACTGGTTTTTAGTGCTAGATCTTTTGTTTCACGCTGGACCAGTACTCCATCTTACTGGGTTTGATTTTACATTTATACTGGTTTATTCTGGATTCATACTGGTTTTGAATCCAGACTGGGAAGTGGACTAATGAAACAGGAAAGTAGAATCTTCCTCTGCTGCTGGTTGTTCTTGTTTTTGTTTTTTACTTCCACACTCGGAGGACGTCCTCCCAGTGTGGAAGCTGCAACTGGGACGTCATGATGTCACCTGACGTGGTCACCGACGACAGGAAGACGATCTCTGTGTGCGAAAGCAGCTGGAGGCCACGCCTGACCTCGTTGCTACCTGCAGCGGAGGTCGTGACCCCTACGCTGACCCCTGTGGGATTTTCTTTTAAATAGCTGCAGGCAGTAAAACCTTATTATCTCGTTGCACAATCCAAACATCTCCGAGTTGTGTCAGAGCTGCGGAGTCGCTCACAGGAAGATTTCCCAACTGGCTCTGTTTACTGGGAACGAGTACTGGGATGGCACACGGGGTCTTCAGCGGGAACTGTGAGCGTTTTGAGGTTATTTATTTATCGCTCATCTTTTACGTAATAATACATATTTAATACATATTTATACACACACAGAGAGTATTGTTGTTATTGTTGGGTTGACTTGAGCTCTGGATCGGCCGCATTCCAGTCTGCCTCCCACCTGTTAGCGCTTTCACAATAAACCCACACATCCTGCGACCCCACCTTCAAATTAAAAGCCTGGAAACGCTCCTGATTCAGTCCGTAGACGTCACAATAAAACCAGTTAATGAAGCTGCAGCTTGAAGCCCCGTTGTGATGGCAGCGTCGCCAATGCCGTCAAAACCCCCTCCAGGAGATATAAGGGGCAGGGGGGGGGGGCATCGAACCCGTCACCTTTAGTTTCTGGAGCAAAACTCAAAAACTGAGCCAAATCATTGAGTTATTTTGAAACTTTTATCATTTTAGTTTTTTTATTCCAGGTAGCGGTGTCGCCTTGTGAGGCGACACCGCTATCCACTGTGCCATGTTTTTCACAGATAAGAAAAAATAAAGAAAAATAATTTCCGTGAAGAGGGAAGTTAGATTTGAGAGTTAAAGTGACTGGAAAATAAAGTTAAAGTGCTGTTTTCTTGACTAAATAAATAAATAGTACTGAATAAAATGAGGACAACAAAATGCAAGTGTAGACTCAGTACGGCACATTATAGCTGTGAATGTCAATAAAACAGCGAAATTAGACTAAATATCGTCTAATATGACAAATTAGATTTAATAACTCATTTTATAAATTATTAATTATGTTAAATTCTTCGTTTCTTTGATGGAAACGCTCCAGATTTACCGAAGCTGACGTTTCCTCAGACGACTTTTATTGTGAAGGAGCGCGGAGCGGAAGTGCGTGTCGATGATTGATAACGTGAACCCGCCCGGTGTCCGGTGCGCGTTCGGACTTCTACCGGACACGAGTTAACGCTCGTCTGCGATGGACCTTCGCGGTAGGTCTCTGCTTTTTACGTCGACAAACAAACGTGACGTCAGTTCGAATTGACGTGACGTCATTCACGGCGTCGCTCGAGACATTCGGAAGCACGTGAGGTTGTGACGAAGGTCCCGCTGGCTTCAATCGATCGGAGGCGGAGCCGTTATTATCCGAGCCGTCAGCCGCGGTGCTCGTAGAGTACCGGTACAAGAGAGTAGAAGTACTCGATTACTTCTGATACTTCAAACGGCGTGAAGGAGCTCAGAGAAACAAAAGGACTCGTCGATTTTTGGAGGGTTGTATGTGAAAACGCAAAGTTAAAAGTATCAGTAGAAGTACTATTTCCCTACAACTATCCATATATATTTACTGTTAGAACTACGTTGTAGTACTCCTGCTGTGGTTTTAGACTGATTTATTTTGTATTTCTACTTCTAGCAGTATTTTTAAGGTATGGATTTGCTCTTGAGGTCCATTTATACTGCAGCTACGTACATCACTACTACCCAAATACTGCTAGTTGCACACTGACAGGAAGGCGTGTGCGTGTGTGTGTGTGTGTGTGTGTGTGTGTGTGTGTGTGTGTGTGTGTGTGCGTGTGCTTGTGTGTGTGTGTGTGTGTGTGTGTGTGTGCGTGTGCGTGCGTGCGTGTGTGCGTGCGTGCGTGCGCGTGCTTGTGTGTGTGTTTTATATTTCATTTGGATTCTTTTGACTTTTTGGCTGTGTATTTTATGCTTACACTGCGGCTGTGACCTCTGACCTGCAGACGGACGGTAGCCATGGTGACGGTGTAGTCAGTCGGGGCGGGGACAAAGGCCTCCATTGATCAGGAGCTCACCTGTCGTCGGTGTTTCCCCCGTTGTCAGGTGCGTCCGCTCACAGGCGAGACGCCGGCACCTTAACGCATTCCTAACATTCCTCTGCTGCTTCCTGATGATGTCACTTCTTCACAACAACCTGCCACCTGTGTCGGGGGGTCAAGGGTCAGAATCAGGCCGTAGTGAGGGTGTGTAATTACCGTCGGCTGCCAGTAGGGGTGTTTCCACGTTGTTTTCCACGGCGGTCCTCAATGATGTCATCCTGTCGATGGACGACCTTCAGACCTCTGAGGTCGACCTGCTCTCAGGTGTGTAGCATGCTAGGCTAAACGCGTGAGCCCACTGGCGCCCCCGCTGGTTCTGACCCGGACCATCGGTTCGTGAAGGTCATCGCGGCGTCTCTGTCAAACGGGACTCCGGTGAATCCTCCGAAGTGATCGATTGAGCGGAAACCTCTTCTGATCAATAACTCGTTAGCAGAGCAGCAGGAGGACGGAGGCGGGACCCAGAGGGGAGCGACCTGCTGTCGTCTCTCGGGCGTGGGTTCGATTCCCCAGACGCCACCATGTCAGTAACTGCTCTAATCCAGCGTCGTGTGGATAATCCCACACTCACGAGAGTCACCTGAAGGCATCGCGGCACTTTATTGGTCGGGCTCTGATCGAGGATCCATCGTTTGATGCTAACAAACGTTCACGCTTCCCCTCGGCAGACTCGAGGCCTCCCAGTACAAACCAGTTTAATTTCAACCCGTTCGTCGGTGCCGCCGCTCGGCAAGAAATGTCACGTTAAAGATGTTAAATCTCAAACTGGCAAAAGCATAAAAAGTTGGGGCCGGAGCCACTGGAGACTTGAAACAGGAATTATAATCCAGATCCAGAATATAACTGGAGCCAGATTAAGACCAGAAGATTTAAATCTTCTCTCTTTAACACGGAGATCAGATGAAGCCCCAGAGTTTTGTGTCCTACGTCGTCCGGCTGGGGGGGTGAAACGTATTATTCTACGAGCGCGGCGATAAATGAGGAAGCGTAGAAAGAGAGAGAGAGAGAGAGAGCAGAACAGTGAGAGCGATTGATTGAATAAATGCAGTAAACCCTGAGAGAGAGAGAGAGAGAGAGAGGGCTAGAATTACTGCTGAGCGGAGAGCGAGAGAGGGAGGTAGAGAGAAGGGCAGAGATGGTAGAGGACGGACCGTGAGGAGGAGGAGGAGGAGGAGGAGGACGCAGCGCTCAGGAGGGAGAGGCAGGTCGGTGATGTTCACGGGACGCAGAAAGACGTCCGAAGCTTAACCTGATTGGCCGACAGGTGGCTTCGGCCAATCCCGTCTGACTGTGTGTGTCCTCTCCTCAGATGATGGGGAACAGCTGCGATCGAGGTACCGTCTCCTCCTCTTCCTCTTCCTCTCTCTCTCTCTCTCTCTGTGTGTTGTCGTCCGCGTCATGTGACCGGCTTGCTTCCTGCGGCATGCTGCCTCAACTTTGAGCGGAGGGAAGCGGCGTTCGGGACCGGCGTCGCTTCCCTTCGCTCGTCAAAGTTCGTCCCCGTCGCCGTCGGCGATGGGAGGCTGCTGCGTGCTGCGTTCACTGCGGCTCCGTCACGGCGAGCTGAGGGGGCGTCGGCACGTTTCCGTTCTCATACCATTCAAACGTCACTCTGTCTCGCGTCTGTGTCTCGGAGACGTCTGCGATCTGGACCCGCTGAGTCAGCAGTTGTTGCTTCTTTTTTTTTTTTTTTTTTTTTCGCCGTCTCATAGCTGAAAGTTGTTCCGGCGATTCCGGAGAATCCTCGTCAGTTTGCCGCCGCTTTGCTCCGGCGCCGACCTCCGATTGATGGGAATCTGAACTCGGGCCGCTCCAATCCGCCGATCGAGCGTTTATTCACGCTTTAATGCGCCGAAGTTTCTGGTTCAGAAACACTTCATCTTGTGTGTCTCTTCTTCTTCGTCTTTATCAGTCAACATTTAATCTATCAGATGAAATGATTACGCGAGACGGGTTTTCTGTAGGAAGGAACCGGCAGAATTATTCCGGACTCTGCAGTTCCTCTCGCGAGTCTGGAGAAGAAATCTGAGCCTCGTATTTCCCCCAGGAGATCGAACCGGAGCTAAAAGAGAGTCCGGCCGTCTTCGATTTCAGCGACGTGAAAACCAGCCCTCGTCTTCATGTGTGGATCGTCCGTGAAGACGTGCCCGTCGGCGAGGAGAACCGGTTCTGGCGCCGCTCGGCATCCTCGGATGAGACGGCCGTTGAGTTAGCTGCAGAAGGAAGCGAGGTGCTAAGATTAGTGTCACGAGTCCCTGGGTGTGGGCCAGCACCGAGTCCCTGGATGTGGGCCAGCACCGAGTTACTTGTGCCACATTTAAGGAGCGGAGAAATTAGTTTCTCTATTTCAGTCTTGAGGAGAAAACGGATGAGCTGAGCCACGGTTGCGAGGGCGGCCTCGATCACGCCGTTGATCTGCTGTTCTGAGGTGTTTCTGAAGCTCCTGCAGAGACTCAGGTTTGGGTCCTGTTGGTGTCTGAGCTAAGCTAAGCTAAGCTAAGCTACTAACGGGGACGTTGGGACTGGCTGCTGCTAGCATGTCGGGAGATGCTATCGGATTTCCTCCAGCGACCGCTCCGCATGGACGGCTGGACGGTGTTTAGCTTAAGCTAGCTACGACACCGAGCGCATTATTCAGCGTCTGAGGTGGACCCAGAACTGTGACCCCCCCCCAGGAAGAACTGGGAGGCATCAGTTTACGCCCGATGGACGGACGGAGGGATGTTTTTATTTAATTGTTTTGCATCTGCGTGAGCTGAAATGGCTCTCCACACCAGCAGGTGGCGCTAGTCCGCGGACACGTTCCCACCGCGTTCACAAAACTCATCGGCTAGACGGCGTAAAAATGTTGCTGGATTTGAATGATCGATCAAAAATGGCGAGCCCAGCGTGCGCCTACTGACGGCCAATCGGAAGCCTTTCCTTCCCCGTGTCCCCTTCGGCTTGTTTGATGTGTCCCAACGCGCGGCGTGCGAGTTCACATCACACGGCGACATTCTGCATCTTAGCGTCAGGCGACAAACGACGACTGGCGAAACACGGCGAGTTATTTCTACTCTCTGACGGGCTCCGACGATGCAGAACTTCAGGGGGTCAGAACCTTCTGAGGGTCGGTTCCGAGGGTTTTGTCGTCCGGAGACTCGGACATAAGTCGTATTACGTTAAGCGAATTATGCTGCGTCGTGATACGGAAAATATCGGCGTAGAAAGAGACCGTTTCCAACAACAGGAGATGAAAGACGTTCCCAAAATACATCAAAGTATTTAAAAGTCTCTTTCATCCGATCCTGATTGATCCCGGACGACCTGACGCGTTCTCATTCTGCTTCGTTGTCATGGTCACCGCGTCCTCCATGCATCCACCTCATTGTCAAAGCTCGGAGGCCGCCGTCGCCGCCGGTGATGATGCCGTTGGTTGGGATCCAGGAGGAAGCCGCTGTGGTTGATTTAACTCTCCTCCTCTGCAGAAGCGTCCGAGGAGCGGTCTCCGAGGAGGCGGAGCCTCTCCGGTCTGGGGGGTTCAGAGAAGGCCGTGCCCGTGGAGAATCCAAGCGCGTCGCCCTTCAGAGTGCCGGTGAGTAAACGGCGTCGCCTCGTCTGAGACGCGTCTGCTGGGTTCAGAGCCAAGCTTGTTGCTCGTCTCATTAATTATTCATGAGCGAGTTTTCAACAGGAAATAACTGAAGCCGACGGCGGCGTGTAATATCACACAGGGAAGTAGCCGATTACATACTGTAGCTGATTTCTAGCATGTAATCAGATTACTCTATATTTAGCTGACAGATCTTCATCCGATCGCTGACGCCGATTGATCACGCCGTCGGGTCGATCTCTGACGCCGATTGATCACGCCGTCGGGTCGATCTCTGACGCCGATTGATCACGCCGTCGGGTCGATCTCTGACGCCGATTGATCACGCCGTCGGGTCGATCTCTGACGCTGATTGATCACGCCGTCGGGTCGATCTCTGACGCCGATTGGTCACGCCGTCGGGTCGATCTCTGACGCTGATTGATCACGCCGTCGGGTCGATCTCTGACGCCGATTGGTCACGCCGTCGGGTCGATCTCTGACGCTGATTGATCACGCCGTCGGGTCGATCTCTGACGTCACTTCAGATCAGACGTTTCGCTTCAGAGGCGGTGTGTTTAGTTCACAGAGGACAGACGGGCAGAGAGCATTCTGGGACGTGCTGCGTGCTGCGGGAGCATCAGTATAATAACCCCGATCGATAGCTCTGATCGCCTGCTCTGACGTTCCTCCGGTGGATTCCTTTATTCTGACGGGGGGGGGGGAGACGGAGGTGCGTTTGAGGGTATTAATAGCTCAGGAAATGAGGCCGCTCCCTTTCCCTGCGCTGCTCTCGTTGTGACAGGCGGAGCGATTGATCGGTGTCGGCCGGCCCATCAGACGGTATGATCAGCTGATCGAGGGCTGTGAAACACGTCAGCGCCTGGCCTGATTGGCTGAGGTCTACAGGCCCGATCAGCACCCTCTACCTCCTCTTCCTCCTGACCGCCCTCTACTGGGGGGGCAGATTCTAACCTTCTGCCCTCGCTCTGGACTCTTTCAGGGCTTTTTCAGTAAACGTCTCAAAGGCTCCATTAAGAGGACGAAGAGTCAGACCAAACTGGACCGGAACACGAGCTTCAGGCTGCCGGCGTTCCGGCCGGCGGACGCCGACAGGTAACTAAAGGTCGACTGTAACTGCAGATGAACGTGTGTGTGTGTGCGTGTGTGTGTGTGTGTGTGTGTGCATGTGTGTGTGCGTGCGTGCGTGCGTGGGAGACGTGAGCCACGGCGGCCGCTCAGAGAACGCTAGAAGGTTTATTTATTCCTCAGCTCCTCTTCCTCCTCTTCCTCCCTCCATTAGCCCCGCCCAGCCTTCCCAGCACTCACCGGCCGTGCTTTTACTGGTTTTACTGGCAGGAAGGCCGACTCGTCTCCGGCAGCGCACTCTGCTGCGTTTGGGTCTTTCTCTGGGCCTGGAAAGCGAGCAGAACGCGATGAATCCTGAAGTGGGGCGGGTCTCTGAACGTCACACCTGAGTCTTGTTGTCATTAGTCTTTAGGGGGGGGGGGGGGCGGGGGCGTAGGAGAGAGAGAGAGAGAGAGGAGAGGAAAATCAGCAGCAGGGCGCAATACTCTGACGCTCGGCCCGCCTTCATTGCGGCCGATGAAGCGCCACGTCTGTTGTCGTATGGAGATTACAGCCAGCAGCGTTGTGGACACGCCTCCTCGCTCTCAGTGGCGTTGTGGACACGCCTCCTCGCTCTCAGTGCGCCCTGAGCTCCGGCTCCTGATGGACGGGCCGCCCCCCCAAGCTCCGCTCTGCAGAACTCTGAGGTTCAGGTAGGACAGTGCGTGTGTGTGTGTGTGTGTGTGTGCGTGTGTGTGTGTGTGTGTGTGTGTGTGCGTGTGTGCGTGCAGCACGGATCTCCCACCACCTCTGGTGTTGTTTATTATGGGATGTCGGCGTTGTGTGTGTGATCCCGTTCAGACTCCGGGCCGTCGCCCCAAAGACCAACGGTTGTGTTGCCAGGTTGGGCATCGATCTAGCGGAAATAAACCGTTTAAAGGAACGGCGAGAGTTCCCACACGCACTTGAATGCATCGCTGGGATGACTGGGCGGCGCCCAGCGGTCCCGGGAGGACGAAGGTCGCATCAATCTCTGTCTCATCTCGTTTTCCGACGGAACGGCGGAACGCGATTCGCCGACGGCTCGCGGGATGAGTCCACGTTGCTACTGCAGGCGTTCTTGTTGTTTGTGATTGGTCCACGGAGAAAAGAGCCCTGCGGGTAGTCTGTTACCTGCGTGCACGCACCCGACGCACCTGGGCCGGCGGTTTCATCGTGAACCTCTGACGAGACGCTTTGTTGGATCAAATCAATAAAGTTTCATCTTTTTAAAAGCCTCAGAAAGAAAAAAAAACTGCTTCTGCCAAAACGTTAAAACTCTGCGACTCATTCGAAGCGTGATTGATCTATCGATAATTATAGACCGAGTATTCAATAAGTCGAATAGATTCTAGTCGTTTGGATCCGGTCGGTCGGATGCACGGGGAGCGCTTCCTCATCCGACGGGATCAGGTTTCCATCGGGAGACGAGCCCTTCCTGCAGCCCGGTCAGGTTCTGATGCCGACTATAGTCAGCACGCACACACACACACGCACGCACACACACACACGCACACACACACACACACACGCACACACACGTTTAGTGCATCTAGTCGACGTTTGAACGAATTTTTATAGACACGAGGTCATAAAATGCGTGAGTCTATCGGATGTGATCAGTCCACAAAGAAGTACTACGATGACGTACTGAAGTAAAAGTACCATTACACACAAGTAAAAACCCTTCAGTAGTAAAAGTATGCGGTAGTTGAGTGGTTCTGGTCTGATGTTAATCTCAGTCCGCTAATCCAGGATTACGTAACTCCTCGGACGCAGCGGCAGGATTACACGCCCAATCCAAATGTTCTGGCCCGTCGATCCCAAACGGCCGAGAATCAGATCATTGATCAGAACCGATCAGAACCGATCAGAACCGATCAGAACCGATCAGAACTGATCTGGCCGATCGAAGCATTGATCACACGGCAGCCCAAACAAACCGGATCAGTAACGGTAGCATTATGTTAAACTCCACCGCTGCCTGGCGCCTGCTCTCCCAGCAGAGGTTGTTGCTATGGAAACGCCCCCCCGGTGGCCGTCCCAGGACCTTGTTTACCGGGGAGGCTTCGTGAAGGAGGCGCGCTGCTCGGCGGCGTCCACAGCGGAGGGAGCTGGCGACGGCCGAGGAACGCCGCCGAGGACCCGTGTGCTCGCCGGCGCCCCCTAGCAGCTCGGTAAATCCGTCCTCTCGCGTCTCAGATCCCGCGGCCTCCCCAAGCTGAAGGAGTCGACGTCCCACGAGTCTCTGCTGAGCCCGGGCAGCGCCGTGGAGGCTCTGGACCTGAACATGGAGGAGGGCGTGCTCGTCAAGCCGCTGCACAGCAGCATCCTGGGACAGGAGTTCTGCTTCGAGGTGAGTCCCCGGGCCGGGGCGCCGCTGAGAGGGTCCCGGGTGTCACGGCGTCTCTCTCTCTCGCGTGTCAGGTGACCTTCTCCGGAGGCAGCAAGTGTTTCAGCTGCACGTCGGCCGCCGAGCGAGACAAGTGGATGGAAAACCTGCGGCGGACGATCCAACCCAACAAGGTGCGGCGCGGCCCCGACCTTCAGGTCGACCTTTCGTCGAGCTTTGTTCCCGCGTTTTAATTTGCGCTGGTCTGCGTTTCCAGGACAACTGTCGCCGGGCGGAGAACCTGCTGCGGCTGTGGATCATCGAAGCCAAAGACCTGCCGCCCAAGAAGAGATATTTCTGCGAGCTGTGCCTGGACGACGTCCTCTACGCCCGGACCACCAGCAAGACTCGCCGCGACAGCCTGTTCTGGGGCGAGCACTTCGACCTCACCGGCCTGCCCGCCACGCGCAGCGTCACCGTGCACGTGTACCGCGACGTGGACAAGAAGAAGAAGAAGGACAAGAACAACTACGTGGGGCTGGTCAACATCCCGGTGGCGGGCGTGACGGGCCGGCAGTTCGTGGAGAAGTGGTACCCGGTCAGCACGCCGGCCCCCAGCAAGGCCAAGGGAGGCGGGCCCTCGATCCGCATCAAGTCCCGCTTCCAGACCGTCTCCATCCTGCCCATGGAGCAGTACAAGGAGTTCGCCGAGTTCGTCACCAACAGCTACTCCACGCTGTGCTCGGTGCTGGAGCCCGTCATCAGCGTCAAGAACAAGGAGGAGATGGCCTGCGCCCTGGTCCGCATCCTGCAGAGCACCGGGAGGGCAAAGGTCAGACCGCCGGTAGCCAATCGGGCGCGGCTAGCAGCCGGCTAGCTTAGATTATCATCAGCCAGCGTGGCTTTTTGTTACTGAAGGTAGCGACTGCCGTCTTCTCCTCTTCCTCCTCTTCCTCCCTCCCCCCCGCGCAGGACTTCCTCACCGACCTGGTGATGTCAGAGGTCGACCGCTGCGCCGACCACGACGTCCTGATCTTCAGGGAGAACACGCTGGCGACCAAAGCCATCGAGGAGTACCTGAAGCTGGTGGGACAGAAGTACCTGCATGACGCACTCGGTGAGTGCGTGTGTGTGTGTGTGCGCGTGCGTGTGTGCGTGTGCGTGTGTGTGCGTGTGCGTGTGTGTGTGTGTGTGTGTGTGCGTGTGTGCGTGTGTTACACGTCATCGTTATCATGATGTCATCCTCATTCCTTCTCAGAACGCTGAAACCAGAATAAATCGGGTTCTCTTCGCTGCATCGTCTCGATTGGTTGAAATAAAACGCCCAGAATAGTTCAGAACTTGACGGACGACCCGTAAACGTCGGCCGTGGACCGAAGGCTCTACTTTATCTCTACCGTCGAACTATTTTTAGCAGAAGCAACATCGGTTCCGAACCTCAAACGATTTCTGCTCCTTTCATTTGTTTATTTATAGACGACGGTTTCCGTTTCATTCCGGTGACGGAACCCGGCGCCGCGATTGGTTCAGCTGCCGTGCCAAGCGACCAATGAGAGTGAGGCTTGTCTGTGTCGCCCTGTCACCAGGGGAGTTCATCAAGGCTCTGTACGAGTCGGACGAGAACTGCGAGGCGGATCCCGGCCGCTGTTCCGGCGCCGACCTGTCGGAGCACCAGAGCAACCTGAAGATGTGCTGCGAGCTGGCGTTCTGCAAGATCATCAACTCCTACTGGTACACAGAGTACACGCCGGAGTACACGCCGGGGTACACGCCGGGGTACACAGAGTACACGCCGGGGTACACGCCGGGGTACACAGAGTACACGCCAGAGTACACGCCAGAGTACACATTAGAGTACGCAGAAATGGATTCAGCTTTTACTGAAGGAAAATCGAATATTTAAAAATATATATATATATATTTGTGTGAATAAATTACTTTTGCCGATTCCGTTCATCCTGAACATTTCAAATATCAGTATTGCGTTATTGATCCGCTCCGTGATCCACTGCCAGTCACCGAAACGATCAGCCCGCCCCCTGCTGGCAGGAAGAGCTAAAAACGCGTCGGAACCGTTTAAACTTGATCTGCCAGTGTGTTCGCCAGCATTGATCTGATTGGCTGAAGGGCCACAGAACTTCGTGGCGTCTCGCTCCCCGAACGTCGACCACGCCCGAGTGACCTCCTCTCTCCTCAGCGTGTTCCCCCGGGAGCTGAAGGAGGTGTTCGCGGCGTGGAAGCAGCAGTGCGTCGCCCGAGGCCACCAGCAGGACATCAGCAAGCGTCTGATCAGCGCCTCGCTGTTCCTGCGCTTCCTCTGCCCCGCCATCATGGCGCCGTCTCTCTTCAACCTGATGCAGGAGTACCCGGACGACCGCACGTCCCGGACGCTCACGCTGATCGCCAAGGTCATCCAGAACCTCGCCAACTTCACCAAGTGAGAACGGTTTCCCCGTGTCGCGCCTGAACGGGGAGGAGTCGACCTTTCAGGGGCGTCGTTCTCTCTGACGGTTCGAGGCGTTTGTCCTCCGCAGGTTTGGAAACAAGGAGGAGTACATGGCGTTCATGAACGACTTCCTGGAGCACGAGTGGGCGGGGATGATGCGTTTCCTGTCGGAGATCTCCAACCCGGAGACGCTGTCCAGCACGCCGGGCTACGAGGGCTACATCGACCTCGGCCGCGAGCTGTCCGTCCTGCACGCGCTGCTGTGGGAGGTGGTCGCTCAGCTGGACAAGGTGTGTGCGTGTGTGTGTATGTGCGTGTGTGTGTGTGCGTGTGTGTGTATGTGCGTGTGTGTGTGTGTGTGTGTGCGTGCGTGTGCGCGTGATGACTCACAGATTTACTTACTTTGGACGGGTCTCCGGCGGTAGCGTCGTTTCATAATAAAGATGGTTCTAGCCTAGTTAGCAGGCGTTAGCCGTTAGCAGCTAACAGCTAGAGAGAGAAAGGGGAGGAGTCAGGTGTTTGTTTGTTTTTATCGCCGTTAATGATCAGTTCTTCATCAGTGATGTCATTAACCACATTAACGCTGCGTGGCTGAACTTCACAGCATGGCCTTAACTCCTCCCCCTCCCCCTGCCCCTCCCCCTCACCTGTCCGAGTGTCAGCATGGCTCGGCTTCCTGTTGCGTGTTCTGATCCGTAGTCGCATGTTGTTGTAGTTGGTTTCATTTTTGTTTTGTTTCCCCCCCCCCTCCTTCTGTTCACTTCCTGTCTGGCCAATTCAATCTGTTGCCACCATTTTGGTTTTGCTGTCCTCCCATCACCAATGCATCCTGGTGCTTCCATTCAAACCACACGCACACACACGCACACACACACGCACACACACACACACACACACACACACACACACGCTCGCCGGCGACCCCAGGGTGAAAATTCCTTCCTGCAGGCCACCGTAGCGAAGCTGGGCCCGCTGCCGAGGATTCTGGGAGACATCTCTCGCTCTCTGGCCACGCCCACGCCGGTCCAGCAGCAGCTACGACGCTTCCAGGACCACAACTCCGCCCACAGCATCAGCGGCAGCCTGTCGTCAGGGTTACAGCGAATCTTTGAGGACCCAGCTGACAGGTAACCAATCAGCTGATTAGCAGTCAATCGTCCACGTCCGAGAGAGTAATCAGATTACAGGCGTTCTGACCTTTGAACTCTCATCGCTTCCTGCAGTCGCGGCGAGGTCCGCAGCCTGCAGTCGCCGGTCAGCGACCTGATGGAGGGCTACGTCCGGGGGCCACGCCCCCTGCAGCGCCCCCCCGTCCGCGCTCCGGAGGAGCGGGACGACCCGCTGCCCAACGGGCGCAGCGTCTCCCTGGTGGACCTGCAGGACGCCCACAGCCTGCACGGGCCGCCGCCGCCATCGCACCACGAGGCCCCGCCTCGCCTCAGCAGGGCGGGCTCCCAGGCTTCCATTGGCCCCGCCCCGCTCAACTACCCCCACTCCAACCCCGTGACCCCCAAGGCCAAGGCTCCGCCCAGAGACTGTCAGCCGCAGAGCGCGCCGCAGGTGAGGCGGCCGCTGGCCCCGCCCCCGCCGCTCGGCCAGCAGCGGAGCCTCCAGCCTCTGTCCTTCCAGAACCCCGTCTACCACCTGAGTAACCCCGCCCACGGCCCGCCCACACGCCCCGCCCACGACTCCAGCTCCGAGAACCTGAGCACCGAGAGCTCCCACAACAGCCACAGCAACTCCGACGACGCCGGCAGCCAGCTGGGGGTCAAAGGTCGCGCTCCGTCCAGCAGCAGCCCGGACGAGTCGGGCAGTAGGCGGAGCACGCGGAGCGAGGAGTGTCCGGCGCCCCGCCGGCACGCGGCCACGGCGGTGGCCGTCCCACGCCAGAGCACGACGGCGGGCACCGCCCACATCGTCAAGGTGGAGCAGCAGAGCAGGGGAGGGGGCGGGGCCATGACGCTACGCTCCATCCCTCACAGCGCGTCGCTACGCAGCAGCAGCAGCGCCAACACGGAGCCCACGCCCACCGCCGGCCTCGCCGCCCGCCAGCAGACTGCCTCTCCCGTGGAGAACGTAGCTCCGCCCCCGAGGACCGCCTCCAAGCAGCAGGTACAGTAGAGAGACGTGGCGGCGCGTAAACAGTCAGAGAAACACGCCGCCGACGCTTGTTTGTGTTCAGGTGGCGTCTCCGGTGGAGGCGGTGGCGGTGGCGATGTCCCCGGTGGAGAGGACGGCGGCGTGGGTGCTCAACAACGGCCAGTACGAGGAACCGGAGGCGGAGGAGGAGGAGGAGGAGGAGGAAGGGGCGGGAGGAGCGAGGAGCAAAGAGGAGGGCGGGAACACGGAGAAGGTACGAGACGCCTAGCCGGCCGCACAGGAAGCTGCATGATCCCGTTAGCGACGGCGGTGCTAAATTAAGCTCCTCCCCCTGCCCCCCCCCCCTGCTCCCTCAGTACGAGCTGGAGATCTCCCGGCTGAAGGAGCGCCTGCGCGCCTCCGGGCGCCGCCTGGAGGAGTACGAGCGGCGGCTGATGGCGCAGGAGCAGCAGATGCAGAAGCTGCTGCTGGAGTACAAACGCCGTCTGGAGGACGGCGAGGAGAGGATGAGGAGGCAGCAGGAGGAGAAGGACGGCCAGATGAAGAGCGTCATCTGCAGGTCCGGGGACACTCCGCCCGGCTGGGCCGCAGGGGCGGGCGAAGCCAGCGCGCCCAGTAAACGATTAGCGTGTGTGTGTGTGTGTGTGTGTGCGCGCAGGCTGATGGCGGTGGAGGAGGAGCTTAAGCGGGATCACGCCGAGATGCAGGCCGTGATCGAAGCCAAGCAGAAGATCATTGACGCGCAGGTACGGACATCAGACGGGTCACACCTGTTACCATGACAACTGGGCCGTCAGGGTCCTTCATCAATCAATAAGCAGATGATCAATAATCATCATCAAAAATAAGGTCTCAAAAGGTTACCCAAGAACTTCTCCGGGTTCTGGTATTGATCAGTGATCAGATGTTTTTCACTGGTTGGATCTGGATGAACTCTTACCTGGAAGTTAAAGGCGGAGTCACATTAGTGACATCATCAGGGGGACTGAAGGACGGTGGGTAACGCGGTCCGGCTGGTTTTCACTTCTCGTCGTGTCTCTCATCGTCTCTTCACTGATTTCAGGTCAGTAACGGATGTGAAATAGACCAATCAGGCAAGTAGTGGCTGTAGCCCCGCCCCCTCCCCTCCCCCCCCACCACCTCCCCTCACTCTGTTTTTTTTTCCCGTTTTAGAACTATCAACACACCTGATCAGCCAATCAGAGAGCAGATAAAGTGTTTCATGTCAGTTTGTTCGGATCAATTTATTCAACTGATGAATTATTTAATCAATTAAATCGTGTTTCTGTAGCAGAAAGTCGTCTCTACAGGTGTAGCAGGTTTGGACCGAACCCGATTTGACCCGCTAGAGCGAGCACACATTTAGGCTAACGAGTGGCCCCGCCCACATTTATCAGCTTTATTTGTGACGGCGTCCTGGTACCGAACCAACGGGACTTAATTGATCCTCGCTGCTCCGGTGTGTTGACCTCTGAACTGGTTTGACTTCCGTTTGGCTGCCCCCCGACCCCCCCCACACGGCTCAAGGTCAATCTGAGGTCACAAAGCGGTTCTGATCCCAGCAGCGCTTCGTCTCACGTTTTCTTTGGTTTCAGCTTTTTGGGCCGTTTCAGTTTTTCTGCTGTCGGGTCAAAGACGCTCGGAACTGCCGTCCAATCAAACATCAGAACTGACGTCTTGTCCCGCCCCCCCACCTGTCTCTGTCCAATCAGGAGAAGCGGATCGGCTCCCTCGACGCGGCGAACTCGCGGCTGATGGCGGCGCTGACTCAGGTGAAGGAGCGCTACAACCTCCGCAACGGCCTGTCACCCGGCAACCCCCCCGGCAACCCCACCAAACTGTCCATCACTGAGAACGGCGAGTTCAAAAACAGCAGCTGCTGACTGGCTGGAAAAGAGGACCTGAGGAGGGGCTTAAAGTGTAACCCCGCCCCCTCCGGAACGCGTGTGGATCGATCCATTAGAGTGTAAATACTGAAGGTTTGCGTGTACAGAGAGTATTCGTGTGCAGCTTCGCAGGAGAAGAAATTCTAACGAGTTTTCTAACCGACTTTTCTATGGTTTTTATTTGAATCTTTATGTTTTTGTTGCGACGGAAGTTGGATTTTTTTTTTTTTTTTACTTGACGAGTTTTTCTGGGGTTTTAATTTATTCCTCCGCGTCGTCCTGTTTGTTGTTGCTGAGCTACTGAATGGACTCTGAAGGGTCAAAGGTCACACCTGACTGCTGTGCACATATTGAATTAAAGTTGCCTGAGTCCGAGTGTTGCCTCTTTCATGTCAAGAAAAGTTTTAATTTATTGTTTACTCAAAGAATAAAAGTCTTTCAAACATTTATTTTATTTTGCAGAAAATGATTTTGTCTTTAGCCCGTCAGGATTATAAAAAAACTACAGAAAGTATTTTACGTTAAATATTGAAATTGGTAAGGAAGTTTTTCTCTCTTGACTGTTGCACCGAAATAATTTTTTTTTCATTTGTGTTCTATTAGTGGCAATTAAAGGAAATTTGAAATTGGATATTTTTTTCTGAGAAATAATTTTTGGCTTTTATTTGGAAAGGTTTGTTTGTTTAGGGTTAGGGTTAGGGTGAGCTCTTTGGTAGACCAGTGATTTTCAACCTTTTTTGAGCCACGGCACAATTCACATTTACAAAATCCTGGGGCACAGCACCAACCAAAATGAAAATCTTACACAGTATAGTAATACAGTAGTCCCTAATTTTCCGCGGGGGTTACGTTCCAAAAACAACCCGCAATAAGTGAAATCCGCAATGTAGTAATCTTTATTTTTTTAGTTATTATACATGTACATAAATGTTTTAAGGCTGTAAAACCCCTCACCACACACTTTATACACATTTAACAGGCAGGCATTAATCTAAATAGATTGCTTCAGTATTATAGAATGAAACCAAAGATCAAAACCTTTTCAGAACGAAACATTTGTTTGAGGAATAAAAATATATAGTATGTACAGTAAACGTTTTCCTGTTAATAATGTTAAGGCGTGCAGGTCGAGGAAAGAGCAGCTTGGAGTGCAAAAGAACAAATATTCTACTCGTGCTGTCTTTAGCCTCTCATGCTGCTTTATTGGATAGCTTAGCACAGCGGAACGGCAGCGCAGCTAGCCAGCTACATATATAAACAGGAAGAAACGATACCCATAAGGGACGTGACGTTTATGCTCCTACAAAATAAAAGCCTCTTTTTACACAGAGAATAAGAGTGCTATTAAACAAACGCTTAACAAATAAACACGATAGCTTTTAGAAATAACGAATTTAATTTTAATGATCAACCTACGAGGTTGAACACATAAGAAGTTATTAATAGCAACTCGCACCGTATTTCACAGTTCCTCCGACCGCGCCCCTTCGTCTTGCGCCGTTTCAAGGCGCGTTCAAGTGCAAAACAAAAATCTGAAATTGCACCAAAAAACTCAGCGAAGCAGCGAAGTCGCGGAAAATGAACCGCATTATATCGAGGGACTACTGTATGGTAATGAATTTGTACTCGGTGTGAAACCTGGGGCTGTTTCGATTGAACACAAAATTGATATCCTGGCAGGAATGGTAGAAAGACACACACGAAGCTCTTGCTGTGTCTCTGTTTTTAGTTTTCAACTTCTCAAGAGTTTTCAAATGTGTGCCAATCACCCCGCAAATGTAACCAATAACCTTGAAGGGTTGCTCTGGAAAATACACATTTTAATTTTAACCCTAACCCTAACCCTTTTCTCTGAAGTTATCTCAGGAATTCAGGAAAACCGAAACTATTTTTTCTTCAGTGAATGAAATAACCTATCGATATTAGCCGCGCGTACTTTGATCATTGTCGCGCAGGTGTGACGTGACGTCATGATTGCCAGGTTCGTCCCGTCTTCCGTGATTAAAAATGACGGTGGTGTATAAATCGTCTGCTCACCGTTCAGGCCGTGATGCGGGCGCAGCAAGCCGGCAGTGGCGCCGCGGGCCCGGCGAGAAAGTTCCGGCGGGTCAGTTTATGATCCGGAGGAAAGAGAACTGAGGTCGGCACGAAAAGAGCATGGAGAGCCTAAAAGGGGCGTTAACTTGTCCCGACAAATCAAACACATTCGGAAATGACGTGTCACTTATTTTCAGAATAAAATTCCCCGTGACGATGACGTTTCTGTTTCCGTGTTCGGAGAAAATTGCAGCGAGAACGTAGAAATCTCCGGTAATATTCGGTTAAAGTGGTAATAACTTCACAAATATAAAAACTATATGGTAAAGAAACTCGGCATTTAAATTCAGGGGAGACATATTTTAGCAAAAGTGTTTAAATTGTTTAACTATTACAATTCCAATACATATAAAATAACAAAATTAAAATTACTTTTATCCAATTCAGACAGAAACAGTAGTAGAAAGCATTTCTTGTTAAGTTTTTATTATGCTTAGAAAAGAAAATTAAAAGACAGGAGGTGGTGATCAAAGAAAAAGAAAAAAATATATATATTCAAATATCTTTATACTTTCTATTGTATAGGATTAACAATGCAGAGAAAATAAATCGTGTCGTCGGCGTAGAGCTCGACTTCAATATAGACTTTATTATAACAAAATAGGCAGTTTACCCAAAGGTTAAATATCAGAATCTCATTAGACAGTTATTGTCTGTCGACACCTGGAGGACGGCTCCAGGATCCAATCGCGTCTCTGCAAGGCAAGACAGAGACGGACACCTGACGGGGTTCGGGCTCCGGTCAGGGGGCGCTGCTCAGGTGATCCTCAACGGGTCATTGAAAAAATTCTAAGGCAAAAACAATCTCAAATCTTCAGGAATTACTGAAGACGGTGTTTGATCAGCGATCACGTTTGTAGTTTTCTCGGACAAATGTATCATCATCCAAGAAAAAAAAGATTGTTTTAGAGTTAGGGAATTTTCACGCAACAAAAGACAATTTTCTGTAAAATGTGTAATTTAATCATGAATTTTCACTTCATAGATAATTATCACTGTTTCCTTGTAATTGTAAAGTTACTTGAGTTCCTCAGAATTTTAACATAATGTTCTGGTCAACCCTGATTTTGGATTTGAAATGAAAGAATTTTTCATCAAAATGATAATTTATGATTTTGTATTAACTTTAGAATGATTAATTTTCTTTTGTGAGATAATTTGACATTTTCGATCAGATTTGAGATCATTGATCGTTCCACCCACCCTCCACTCCTGTTTCTACCGGTCCTGGTTCTGGTCCTGGTTCTGAGAGGTCACAGTGATGTTTGACGCGTTGACTTTGCTGACAAACTACGTCTGAAACATTTAAATACGTTTCTATGGTTTCAACAGAAAGTAAAAGATTGCTATTTAAGTGTCGGTGTGACCTCATCGTAAAAATTAAACATGTTCCCCTATAAAATCCTGAGGTGAAAACGAATGATTATTCCTATTCTATTTGAGAAGAAGCGTTTTAGAGATCAACGGCTCTCACTGAGCCCCCACAGCGCCCCCTAGCAGCAGAGGAGGAACCCTGCAGGACGTCCGGACAAACATCCAAAGAAAAATCAAAGCGAATGCAAAAAGTAAAAATGTGCTGGACACTGAGGAGGAGGGCATGATGGGAAATAAACGGGCTGTTAGATGACATGCTGTTAAAGCTTTAACGTGCAAAGTTCTGCTTCTTGTGTCTCCACCGATGCTGCCTGAGAAACTGTCCCTCCGTCAACCTTACAAGACAAAAACAGGGGGGGTGAATAACCCACAGACAAAACAAAAGATGAATTCTAATTCGTACGTTTGTTCTCGTCTTCTTCTCCCTTAAACATTAAGGAACGGTACCGTGTTGTGATGTCATCATCTCGTGTGCTTTAAACCCAATGATGGCGTTTGACTGAGGAAAACAACAACGACTCGCTGTCTGAACCCAGTTACGGCGTTAATCGAGAGGAAGAGGAGGAGGAGGAGGGGGGGGGGGAGGCTGCCGTCTGCAGGCCAACTTTTCAAAATAAAACTAACTGAATGTGAAGAGTTGGTTTCATAACTTCTCCTTGGACTGAACCCAGATGAACGGACCCGACTGCTCCTCGATGATCTGCTTCACCTGCTCGTAGATCTCCTCCAGGGTGTCGCCCTGAACGATGGCTGCAAGGACCAGAGAGAAGACGCCATGACGACAGGTCACATGACGACAAGTCACATGACGACACGGAGTCCGGACGTGAGCACGCCAGGGCCGAAGCAGCGGATTTAAACGAGCAGAATTAAAAGACGCAGCGACTAGACCTGGTGTGCGGCCTGTAAAGCGGCCCCCGCCCCCGTCCCACCTGTGAAATGCTCGGTGAACTCCTGCTCCAGTTTGGCCGCTCTGTCCAGCGTCTTCCTGCCCTGCTCCTCCGTCAGACGTTTGTTCATCTCCCTGCGGGAACAAACGTCACACGACCGTTACCCGCTTTCCGTCGGACGCCGTCCTCCGCCGGGGGCGGGGGAGGGGGGGGACTCACATGATGTTCTCCACGGTCCTGGGCTTGATGAAGACGGCGATGGGGTGCAGCAGCGCCAGCTGGAGTCTCCTGATGGCGTTCCCCGACACGTCCAGGATGCAGTGTTTGCCCTGAGGACCGCAGAAGAAGAGCGATTTCCTGCATTACCGCACGGAGCCAACGCCGACCGCCGCGTCCAGGTCCTGAACCGGGACCCGGTACCTTCTCGGCCACCTCGCGGACCGACTGGACGCTGGTCCCGTACAGGTGGTTGTTGTACTGTCCCGCCTCGATGAACCGGTGGTCCTGGATGTCCTTCTCCATCTGCTCTCTGGACACCACAAAGTGATAATCTCTGCCGTCCACCTCGTAGTCTCGCTTGGGTCGGGTCGTGTCTGAGAGACGGGGGGGGGGGGGGGGGGTACACTGGTTTAATCCGGATTCAGCGCGTTCAGACCCGACAGGACTTGAAACCGGAGTGAACCTACGAGGGACGCAAGACCCGAACTTATCGGGGAATTCAGAGATGAGGTCATCGTTGATGCGATCCTTCATGGGGCCGAGGACGATGACGGGACGGGTGTAGTTCACTGTCGGAGGGGGGGCGGAGACAGGAAGTGGTCAGACATAGCGACGCAAGAGAGTCCTCTACGGGTTCTGGTCTCACCTTCCTGCTGGACGACGGGCTCGTAGGACAGAACGAACTCCTCCGGCCCGCCTGGGGACACAGAAAAAGACGTCGGTCAGAAGGAGACCGTTGGACGCAGCCCAGCAGGGGCTCAGAGGGGGGGGACGAAGGCTGATGAGCGATGAAGATGAGGAGGCGCTGGGATTCAGGACAGGAAGCGGCGCTCCGGCGGTTCTTCTGTGGGATCGCCCGGCGAGGGCGGGGCCTCGGTTCTGGGACGGAACTCCAAACGGGACCGGATTGTTTCGGAGGAGTTCTGACCCGGTTCTCTAAATGTCTGACTGTCGCCATGGTAACGAGATGTCCACCGTTTCTACAACGCGCATGCAGCAGCTGCAACACAAACAGCCTGACAGACGGCGCTCAGGGACGAAGCTCTGCGTGTGCGTGACGTCATGCTGTTGTTAGCCAATCAGGGGGGGGGGGGGAGCGCTGGTCAACAGGGCGGGGCTCGGGCGGTTAGTGCTTCCTGTCGGGCAGCGGCGGCGGCCACACTTACGGCAGCTACTTTCGCTATCGCTGGCGTTTGACGTCGCGTGTTCTGGAATCACAACAAGACAACGTCAGCCGGAGACTTCCCAGAATGCTTTGCTCGTCAGAACAACGCTCACTTCCGTGGCCAAACGTTCTCAAGCGGCTGCGGGAACCAAAAGTCAATCACTCAATCGATACGATTCGACTTCTATTGATCTCATCGGGCCTCCGAGCTCAACTTCCGTCACCGACAGGAAGTGAATCGCGTCGATCACCGATCGGTCGTTGGCCCAAAGTAAAACAATGGATTAGATTATTGATACGTTTCATGGAAGCTTGAATGGAAAAGTTCAACCAAAAACTTTAATTCAGTCACGATGAAAGTTTCTGATTTAAAATGTTTAACTTCAGCGCTAAAACTATTAGCATCATCATCATCATCATCATCACCGTGTGATTTCTTTTTCCTGCTGTGTTTTAAAACCTTTGTTTTCATTTCTTAATTTCAAATGACTGAATAGTAATTTTTGGATGAACCGTTTCTTAACAAACATTTATTGACAAATCAACAATAACCTGTCAATATTTATTTAATGCAATCCAATTGTCTTTCTTTACGCAAATAAACACATGAAGAAATGTAACTTGAACTCCCCCCCCCCCCCCCCAGATAGATTCCAGGTTCGGCGACGGGGAACCGGAGCGGCGCCGGAAGAGGACGTCCCACAAAACCTCAACGCTGAGAGGTGGACGGATGAGAACTGATGAATGTGTGAGGACAGAAGAAGAGGTGGAGCGCTGATCTGGAGGATGAAGGAGAGGAAGTAGAAAGAGAGGGGGGGGGCGGGGGGGGGGGCGATGCGTCCACCAGGAGACAACTTCAAAGTCTTAAATCTTTTTATATCCATCTAAATGAAACGACTAATAAAACTGATTCTTAAGTATGGTTTGATTATTATTGAGCCGAGTGGCTTGAAGGAGTATTCCGGTGGAGGGGGGGGGTTTCTGGGGGGGGGGGCACTTACTGTGGCCTTTGGACAGCATGTCGTCATTGTTGTCCTGAGGTCGGTGGAGCCGAGAGAACAACAAGGAGAAAACAACCACAAGAAACACAAAATGAGATACAGCGTCGGACGGAGAGCGCAGAGGGGACGCAGCCAGTCGGCACGGCAACGGGGCGGCCATATTGCCTCGAAAGAGGAAGAGGAAGAGAATGTTTCAGGTTTGCTCGGAACGTTTCTACATTCCTGACTGGAAGTGCTCAAACTAATTCCTGATTGGTGCAGATGAAGCATTTCGGCCAGGCCCTGTTGCCGCGACAACCAGCGCATTAGTTCACCGCCACCAGCTGACCTCTCTTCCGGCCGCTGACCAATCGTCTCTCAGACAGACCGCCGGCCCGCCCACCCCGCCGCTGCGTCGCGCCAGTACTTACGGTCGACGTCGCTGGTTTCCTGCTCGCTCGCGTCTTTGCTCTTGTAGAACGGAAACTTTCGGGAAAAGAGGTTCTTTTTACGCTTGTCATTGAGAGACTGCTGAGGATGAAGAGGAGGAGGAGGAGGAGGAGGAGGAGCAGGGGGTGATGGAATCAAAAAGAGGAGGAAGAGGGGGAGTCTGATGTCGGTTTGGACTGGGTGAGGCTGCGGCTAGCTGCTAGCGGCTAACAGGCAAATGAAAACAATCACATGAAGTCTGAAATATTCCGAAACAGGAACTACAAAAATGTCTGACTGTAGTCAACAACATCTGAGGACAACCTGAAAGGGAAAACAGCTACACTCGGGTCGGTTTAAAGTTCTGATAAATTAGCAACGCTTCTGTTAGCAGCTAAAGCTAACTCTTCATAACGATGGATTAGCCAATCGGGAACGAGGGACCGCCAGCTGAGAGCTGAAGAGCTGCGTGGACTCTCCTGATGTTTGGGACCTCACCTGACTCTTCATCAGGATGAGGAAGAGGAGGTAACGGATGACTTCCTGTTTCTGGGTTCGCCGACTCTTCTACAGGATGCAGTGAATGCATCGTTCTCGCCGAATCAGCGTTTTAGAGCGACAGCGAAGGCAGCGCAGGTGAGAGCGAGAGAAGAACATGCAGACATGCAGAGACAAGCCGGGCGAAGATCCGCCGGCCTCAGAGCGGCGCCGACGGGCGGGCGCCGCGCGAAGGAGCGATGAACGCGTGTCGCCGCTGGATCAGACGGCGCGAGAATTAAACACAACTTCACTGCTGCGACTACGAGCAAAAACTTTAACGACAAAAAAAAAAGAATAAAGTTAAATGAATTCAAATCTGAACTAGCAAAAACAGAAATCCAACTTTCCTTCGAAATTCAGGCAGAATTTGTTCTAAATTTCTAAAAAAAATAAAATAAAATGGGCAGCTCAGCCGGGACAAGATCATAATCTACTGACCAATGAAACTATTGATTAGTATCTCACTTCATTCTTTCATTTTGAAGCGTTTATGACATCATTAGGTCACATGCTGCGCTTTCAGCTGGACAGAGTGGGGGGGGGGGGGGGAGGGGGTGAGACAGGTGAGTCATGAAGAGGAAGAAGAGGAAGGTTTCTGTGAGCAGCAGACATCAATGTCAAGCGTCCCCCCCCCTCTGTGTAAGAAGAGAGGGCGGGACGGGGCGGCGTGGCGTTCTGGCAACGCGTGTTAAAGCGACGCGCGGTTTAAAGATGGCGGGGAGGCGGGGCTGCGGTTTGGCTGCTGAGACGTTGCAGCGGTGAAGATCAAACATGCTGGTTAGCCGCTTCAAACATTCAGTAACACATTAGTTCATCCGGTTTACAACACATGCAGAACGTCATCAGACGCCGTTTGGGAGGAGCTCAGAGACGGTTCGGTTCACGCCGACGCCCCCCCACGGGAATTATGGGTGCTTAAATTAGCATTAGCTGAATTCTATTTCACCCAACGGGACACAAAGGTGTCGCGTTCAGACTCTTAATGACTCGCAGGTGTGTTTTAACATGAATTAAACCAATCACAGGTGATCCTGCCATTCCATTCAACGGCCAGGTGCGTCTCACCTGGAGCTAGCCAGAGCTAGCGCTTTGTGTTCTGAAGATGCTAACATACCGTCTGCTAAACGAATGGAAGGCTAGGATACATAAAGGCTAGGCTAAATAAAGGCTGCTTCTGGTTGATTCAAAGATTAATTTTAGTTAAAAAAAAACAAGCCTGCTCGTTTTTCTTAAAAGATTCCTTATTCCCGAGGCCATAAACGCATCATTCACGCCTCCGGCAGCTTCACTGTTACGGAAGCAGGCTAGGATAATTCACACGAGGCCTGATGGGATTGGGGCCAATGGAGGAGGTATTACGTGTACTCTGTGTGTGTACTCTGTGTGTACCAGTACTGCTGCAGACGTCAAACACTCACCCCCCTGTCCCGAGACTTGGCGTTAAACTTCACCGTCTTTAATCTCGCTCGCTCCTTCTTCTCCACCCTGAGGTCAAAGGGCAGGGGTCAAAGGTCAGCCGACATCCAGTCATTACTGCATTCAAACATTTACCCAGCTGTTTACCGACCGTTTCTTGCTCGGGATCACCCCCACCTCCTCCGCCTCCCCCTGTGATGTCAGCTGCCTCGCCTGCCACCACTCGTCGTCGGAGGCGTTGACCACGTGAAGGATGTCCCCGAACTTAAAGTCGAGCCCCTGGCTGGGCAGACCGGA